>NC_141303.1:930000-1050000 GCF_037954325.1 Fistularia commersonii
TCGAGAGGTGGTTCACCCTGGACCAATCACAGAGCGGCTTGGAGAGACGTGCGACCGTTCACCCTCTCATTCACTCACTCACATAAAACTATTCACTCATCCACAAGTCCTATTTACAAAAAAACATTCACTCATTTATTTACAAACTATGCAGACATACAACCACTCACTCATTCACACATCCTATAGAAGACAAATAACTATTCACGCGTCATATAGAGATAAAACTATTAAACTAAAACTTATTTATACGTTCTAAAACAAAAAAACATTTAAGGATTGACTCGCACGTCATATAGAGACACAACATTCACTCACTCATTGTCAAACCGTACGGACATGCAAACATTTACACACACACCCTCATATGGAAATAATACTATTCACTTATTCACACATCCTACAGACAAACAACCGTTCACTCATTCATTCCAAACATGCTCACACTCACAAAGCCAGACGGGGATTTTGCCATCAGATGACCAAAGTAATAATATCACAACAATAGCACTTTCAACTTGCAAAATAAATGCCTTTTGCTCGTTTATATATTGTAAAGTTATTCTATTGCCTATCTGTATATTTTATATACATTGTCTATTTTGTACAGTTTTATATTTGTGAGATGGAAACTAGCTATGAGCTACAATCTGGTACAAACATCTCTGCCTCCGTGCTTAATGTAATTGTACACTGTCCTAATAAACTTCTAAACAAACTAACAAACATTGGCACGCACTACGGACACAACATCCACTCACTCATTTACAAACTGACCTACAACTATTCACTCGTTCACTCATCCTGTTGACGGCCGACCATTGATCCTCTCATTCACATGTACGGACAAAACCATTCACCGTCTCATATAGTTTATAGTTTATTTTTATTTCTAATTCTGCCTTTTTCTTTTTATTATTTATTACTGTTATATTTTCTGTGACTCTGGCACAACAATTTCCTTCGGGATTAATAAAGTTGTTCTTATCTTATCTTATCTGGAGACAAAAACATTCACTTATTCACACGTCCTATAGACAAACAACCGTTCACTCATTCATTCACACATCCAATAGATAAATAAGCCTTCACCCTGTCACTCTGTTACGACTTCTTTTAAATTGAATGTTGAACCTCCTCATAAAAGGACTTAGCTACTTCTAAATCAGCCGTTTCTTTCTTTCGTGATATATATTTCCATCAGCCATCGATTCACGCGTCTCGTTCCGCATGCCTTTTTTTTCTCTTCCATTTCCAGTGGGCTTTATGATGCATGATAAGGAAAACAGCGGGCCGGTGGGTAATTGAATGGGTCGCGGGCGCACACATGTGAGCGGCTAATGCCTTCTTTATGGGCTGTGGCCGCGCTGCCGGGTTAATGGCCGGGCCAGGAAACGGGACATGGACCAAGACTTCCTCTGCCGCTCGACCCTGCGTTCACTCGTGCGCCTAAACCCGAGACCCCCTGCGGCGTGCACGCACACACACACACACACACACACACACACACACACACACAGGAACAGGACTAGCTTATTATCTAATATTTAGCACTTTTACAACTGCAATATAGATACAGTAGAACCTCGGCTGACAATTTAATTCGTTCTTTGGCTGTTTGCGCCCAAGTTCATTTTTGTTGATGTAAATCGCATTGATCCGTTCTCCAGAACCCCGAAACACAGTGCACTCCTTTAAATCTTTGTTATGGGTTTATTTGTGGCTAAAATACAGAAATGAATTAAAGATAACCTTAATTATTGCTGTGTTTCTGGTGTTTTCGCTTCTTGTACTCGGCGCCTCCTTCACTAAATCTGCAAAAGTAAAGTCTTCTCACAGATGAGACCCTCGCTAACGCTAACGCTAACGCTAACGCTATCTCCAGCGAGCTGTGTTTCATTAATCCAAGCTTACTTTTAGCTAAACGCTGACTTCTAAGACTCGAGACCTTTCCTTCGTTAATCTAGTCGCCCCTTTTGGTGACGTCGGCTGTCCTGAGTAAATCTTAGTTCTTCAGGATCGAGATCCCCAACACCAACACCGCTCTCACGTTCAGCTAGTATTTCCGTCTTCGGATAGACAGTAAGCCAGCACGGGCACTTTTAGCCGTTTGGGAGCCATCATTTTGCATTTGCAGCCAAGCTGAGGTTCTGCTCTACCTGGTAGAACTAACTAAGTATAGGTATGGTTAGTATTACCGTGTCGAATTAAACTGTGCTTAAATTACGAGATTTGGAAAGTTTACAAGAACGGCGAACTAAGATTGTGTTTCAAAATAAAATCAATGAGTTGTTTATGGATATTAAAATGGATGAGTTGATAACAGCAAACAATGGAGACGGTTAAAGTAAAGACAAATAACCCGGATTGTTTCTGTTATGTTCATTCATCCATTTATTCCTATCTCAGCTGTGATTGGTCGATAGATGGATCCATCCTAAGGCCGCAAACAGAAACGTACAACACTCACCCGCTCATTCACACATCGTATAGAGAAATAAAACCATTCACTCTGTCACTGACAAGTAAAAATCTAAATAAATGAGTAAAAATAAAGTTAAAGGTGTAAAAATATATGTCATGTGTATTTACAAGTACATATATATGATTACATGTAGCGCTTGTGTGCATAAGTAGGGGTTTTTGTACAGTCGGTTGTTTGTGTTGTTTGGTCGGGTCGAGGAGAGCCTCACTAGATCCAGCACCAAGACAGACCAGGACCTTCTGCACCCCCCTAACCACCAGGAAGGATCCAGCACCAGAAGCAGCCCTGGTAACTTCCACCTGAGCCTCAGTCCATGAGATCCGACAGGTTTCACGAATTGGTTTCCCTTCACCTTTTCCCATCACAAACCCAGATCATCCAACATCCCATAAAAGTTGCTCTTTCGTCCCTAGAACGACACCCCCATCAGCATCACCACCCCAACTCGTCCATCTACATAATCTAGACCCGCCCACGACCGGAAGGTCCCCACAGGTCATTAGAAGCGAAGAAGCCTCAAGTCCAGTTGCCACGACGAGAAGGTTTTGACAAGAACTAGGAGGCCCTGCATCACGTGTCAAACTCGAGGCCTGCGGGCCAAATGTGGCCCGTCATGTCATTTTCTGTGGCCCTGCAAGAACGTCTTAAAAGGTCTGATTGTCTTCAAATAAAGAAGTTAAATGCGTGCATGGACCATAGACTACATTTCCCATAATTCATGGGGATCATGTTACCCGCCAAGTGACGGCATCCCGACATCAGATCGCAGTTTATCCACATCGATGTGGACTTGAGAAGTGAAAATGATCCCTAAATGTCCAGGAAGAGAAAAGTTGATGCAGATGGAAGGATGTTTCAAGAAAGATGGGAAGGCCGATGCATGTTTGTGCTTTGAGGAGAAAAAGAGGTTTGTCTTTTGTGTTCTGAGGCAGCGCTGGCGGTCAAAGAGACCAATCCACGTCCGAACACGGAGCTAAGTATGCTAAAGTTAGCCTTCCTGGAAAACAACAAATTGTCCAAGAATTAAAAGCCAAACTAGGACGGCAGCAGAACGTGTTCACCAAAGAAACATCCAAAAACACTGCAGCGCTGAAAGCTAGCTTTGGAACAGAGCAACTGGTAAACATCATTTGTTTTAACATTTCTACAAATGCAGACGTAACATTTTGGATTTGAATTTTACTTAACATTAAGGAGTAGTTACATTTATTTGACATTACATTTGGTTCCATGTAATTCCATTTCTACGGATACAATATAAACACACAACCTTTCACACGTCAAGCAGGGAAACAACCGTTCACTCTCTCATCCAAACAACCACTTCATAAAGAGACAACCTTTCACTGTCATTCGGATCAGATGGAAACACACACCGTACAAACATTCACACACACGACACACACCCTTTCATATGAACATGGAACTGTTCACTCTGTCATATTGAGACGTACAAGCATTCAATCTCACATTCACACATTGAAGGGTCTCCAGTGAATCTCCTGCATGTTTTTGGACCGTGGGAGGAACCGGGGAACCCTGAGGAACCCTGAGGAACCGCATGCAGAACTCCAGAGAGAAAGACCTCCGCGGAAAACCAACTTCCTGCGACCGCTGTCCAAGAAAGACCGGATTTAACGGCAAAAACGGTAAAAAAGTATGAACGTGCTCCGGACGAATGTGACAACAGGTGCGATTCGTTCACTGATTCGTTCGCTCATTCAGGCATGAACTGTTCGGGGGCGCCGACTCTGACGTTTGTGAAGGATGTCTATGGTTTTAACCTTTCCTCTGCGAGTCATCTGGTCGGCGTCCTGCTCTGCAGCTCTCCTCCTCCCTCCCTTATCTCCCCTCGCCGTCTCCTCCCCATCCTGCGAGTATCACCTCGGCCTTCGTACGCGGGGCAGATAAGTGATAACGGGCGCCACGGCGAGGCGTAATTAATGAGTTTGCGGGGGCGGCGGGGGCATTCCGTCAGAGCGCCCCCGTCTCCGGGCGCCATCGTCCGTTCCCGTGGAAACCCGGCGAGGAAAAGCAGGCTTTTTTTACTTCCCCTTCTCCCGCCGAGGAGGTCCGCGAACCTCCGTCCCGCTCTTTGTAGTCCCGCGGCTGTCTGGACGGCGAGGTCGCGGTTATTTATCGCGGCGGCGGCGAGGGGGGAGCCTGCCAGGCACCCGGGCCTTATTAGTGAGATTTACAGTGTGCAGGGGAGAAGGCTCTCGCAGGGGGAAGCTCCTCCATAAGCACCGTCGGCTGGTCCTCTCACAGCGACCCGGGACGCCGCCGCACAAACGTGACAATATCCTGTTCCTCTAAATCACGGGCCTCCGCCGATTCCACCCCTTCGTTTTCCCTCCGGTTGACGTCCCATAAAACCCGGCGGCGGCGTTCGTACGCGACGGTCGTGGAAGGAAATCGACCTCGGCCCGGTCCAGGAGGGTCCCGGACCTGGTAGAAGTTCAGGTGGAACCAGGAGGTCAAATACGAGGAAACGGGTCTGTTTTTTTAAAAGATCAGGGATCAGCAGGAAAGGATTGTTTACAACTTTAGTGAGTTTTATCAAACTGTATCCGTCCATCCATCTGTTTTCAAAGGTGGTGTATCTCAGCGACACCGGGCGAGAGGCAACGCCTCGTCAGAGAGAAATGCAGTGAGCCCTTAAGATATAAAGTGAATTTTAATCCAGAAGTGCGTTTGTATGTTGCTTATCTCGCATCTTAAAGGACTTTTCTCCATTTAGAATAAGAGTAAACAAATACATGCGCTCCAACCCCTCCAAAAAACTCACAAAATAAGGATATTAATATAGAAAAACCTATAAACTCTACTATTTGGCGCTTCATTTCCATAGAAAGCATCTTCTTTCTGGGTTCACCGCTTGCTTTCTTCAGACCCCAAGATGACGATGATTAAAATGATAAACCAAATAAGCAGGAAGATATGAAATGATGCTCTGCGTGTATATATGTTTGTATATAAAGTGAAATTTATCTTACAAAATTGTATATAAAGTGATTTGTATCTTAAAAAAATGATGTATTAAGTGATTTGTATTTTGAAAAATTCATATATATAGGGATTTGTAGCTTAAAAAATTCATATGAAGTGTTTCATAACTAAAAATTTGTATATAAAGTGAAATGTATCTCACAAAATTGTATATAAAGTGATCTGTATCTTAAAAAAAAACATATTAAGTGATTTGTATTTTGAAAAATTCATATATAAAGTGATTCGTGGCTTAAGAAATTCATACAAAGTGTTTTGTAACTAAAAATTTGTACATAAAGTGAAATTCATCTTACAAAATTGTATATAAAGTGATTTGTAGCTTAAAAAAATTATGTATTAAATGATTTGTATTTTGAAAAATTCATATATAAAGTGATTTGTAACTAAAAATGTGTATATAAAGTGAAATTTATCTTACAAAATTGTATATAAAGTGATTTGTATCTTAAAAATTTATGTATTAAGTGATTTGTATTTTGAAAAATTCATATATAAAGTGATTTGTATCTTAAAGAATTCATATAAAGTGTTTCATAACTAAAAATTTGTATATAAAGCGATTCATGTCTTTAAAAAAGTGTATATAAAGTGAAATGTATCTTACAAAATTGTATATAAAGTGATTCGTATCTTGAAAAATTTGATAGAAACAATTTGTACCAACCAGTCATTCACTCGCTCAAACATCTCACAGAAATCAACCATTCATCCGTTTTAAAAACATATATATCCCATCCTGCAGACGTCCTCCATGGACCTGCAGTCCAGCCCACGCATCGATGGTCTTCTTGTGCCGCCGCCGTCCCTCCCACTCGCTCCCTATCCGCCGCCGCCGCCGCCGTCCCTCCCCCGCGACCCGCCGAGGGCGAAGGCGTGGTATCTCCCGGCCGTAAGTGGCGCTCTTATCGTCCCGGCCGGGTGAGAAAAGACAAACAGGGTTTCTGCCGCGTGTCTCCGTCGCGGCCTCGGGGGCTCGGGGTCGGGGCTGATAGCCGCCCTCGCCGCCATCAGTCACTCCTGCACGCCGCGTTTGCGGATGGCGGCGCTCTCTCGGCCTCCGCGCGCACGCCGCGTCGACTTTTACGTTTTAAACGGTTTGAATATCAATAAATCAACTTGTTATTTGAGCCGCGTTGAAACGCTTTCCAGTGTCGTGCGGTCGCTCCGTATTTCAGCACATGATTCGGTAATAAGCCCGTAATAACCAGCTGAGCCCGCGTAAACTCAAGGGGATTCCGAGTTAACGCCAAGCCGACCTCGGAGAGACCGGGTTTATCGCCTTTCGGGACGGAAATGAAATCCAGCTTGACGTTAAACGCGGACGTCGGATTCGGATCGGCCGGCGGCGGCTCGCTTCGGTACGTCTGCGCCCAGACGGGAATCGGCCAATGAAAGCGGCGAGCCGGGATATGGCGCTCGCTGTAAAAACGCGGTCGCATGTGGCGTCCGGGTTCCCGGGTTCGTTCACGTGGAACCCCTTCTGAGAACATTTCCAGGAAGCCGGGTGGTTTCTGAAGACAGCAGAGGCTCCAGGAAGAAGGACCTCGGCTCCGAGGACCTTCTCCGCTGCGACTCCAAGCCGCGGTCTTGGCGAGTCCACAGGTGCTCCGTGATTGGAGGAACTCATACGCCGCGGCCTTCATCGAGAACTTCTGGCAGACGGGCGGAGGGTCGTTCTCATGGACAGAAGCAGCGAGGAAATGGAGCGACCGAGAGCTGCAAGATCTTCTGCGCCTCCAAAGAGTTTACGGCTACATTTTGGATGAAAATAAGTTAGCTAAAGGCTAACGGTGTTCTTCACAGTGCAGAGAGAAGATAGTTCCCACCATAGGGAGCTTTTTGCAGTTTCCAGAACCTTCTCAGGAGCCGGGCTGCTTCTTGGTCCATCTTGGCTGCAGAAGAACCAGGATCCAGGGACCTCAGGTCCTAGAACCTTCTCAGAGGCAGCATCTCTTTAGGCTACCATGGGAACTGGTCGGCGCTCTGTGATTGGTGGAACTCATCAGCCTCGCCTGCTACCAGATGCTTTCTGTAGAGCGCCGGTTCTGAAAACTATGGCGGTCACTGCTCAGATGTTTACTGGAGATAAAATGGACAGAAGCAGCAAGAAAGGTAGGGAGAAGAAGTCCAGGCTCTTCTGGCCTGAGAGGGGTTTCCAGGGCTCGCAGAGGAACATCTAGATTTTGGACCAAAGTAAGTCCAGAGTTAGCGAACGGCTAACAGGGTTCTTCACAGCGCAGGGAGAAGATAAAACACTCGGTTCTTATTCCATGACCGCCGTGGCAGCTTCACCTCCACGTTGTTCTTCTTCTTCTTCTTCTTCTTCGCTGGTTGCCCATCACACCGCGGCCCCTCGCCGCTCAGCGGAGGCTACTTCCTGGAGCCGACTCTTCTGCCAGAAAGCGTCACCATGGTAGCACAGTAGCAACCACGCTGGAGAGGTTTCTCAGGCCGCGACCACGCCAAACTACGAAGGCGTGTTCTTTCAGATCCTCCGCACCTCTGAGGCTGGACTTGACGCCATTAATAACCGTTTTATCGCGAAGCTCCGACTCTGCCTTCACCTCCTCCTCATCCTGGTGTCATCCTTCTTCTCCGTCTCCTCATCCAGGCTTCTTTCACTGCTTGTCTCATAGCGGCAGAATGATGAGGCTCGGACGCTCCAGCGCCAATGAATTTGATAATGAGCCTCCCTATTATGGGATGGCGGGGCCGCCTCGGCGCTTCCTCCGTCTTCGCCTTATCTCCAGGAGAGACAAAGAGAGGTGAGGCTTTCCTTCAGATTGCGGGTGCAGAGAAACGCCGGGAGATAAAAGGGAGATTGACGAGTGGCTGAAAGCCGGAGGAACAGGAGAAGCAGAGCGTCGACCCCCTCGGAGGAGGACCACGTCTGGAGGACCTCAGGATCTGAAGACACCTCCCGGCCTGCAGGTGGTGCAGAAGATGAAACGCGTGACTCGACGGTTAGCGCTTTAGCCCAACGCTTCGCGGAGACTCCATGTTCTCCACGTGTCTGCATGGGGTTCCTCAGGGTTCTCCGGGTTCCTCACACAGTCCAAAGCATGCAGGAGGAGCAAATGTGTGAATGAATGAATGAATGATTGTCTCGATACAACGCGTGAATGGTTGGTTGTCTCAATGAAGGACAGAAGTTTTTATGACACTGAATAATATATATATGAATGAGTGAATGGTTGTTCTGTGTCTCTATGACTTGTGAATGAGAAAATGGTTGTTTTCTGCCAATGAGCAAGTGAATGTTTTTGTTTCTATCCAACACGTGAATGAATGAATGAATGAATGAATGAATGAATGAATGAATGAATGGCTGCATGTGTTTTTTTTTGACGGGAATAAGAGAGTGAATGTTCTATGTCTGTATATGACGTGTTAATAGTTGTATGGGCCGATTCGAATGAACGAATAGATGAGTCCATATGGCGAGTGAATGAGTGAGTGGTTGTATGTCAGTTTATATGTCTCAATGACATATGAATGATTGAGTGAATTGTTTGTCACTGTATGACGCATGAATGAATAAATAGCTGTATGTCTTTATATAACGAATAAATGAGTGAGTGTTTGTAAATCTTTATATGACACATGAATGAATAAATGGCTGTATGTCTTTATATGACCAATGAATGAGTGAGTGTTTGTAAATCTTTGTAAGACACGTGAATGAATGAACGATGTCTCTTTATGACATGTGAATGACAGAGTGAGTGCTTGTTCGTCCCAAATCCATCCACCTCCAGTTAGCCTTCATGCTAGCATCCTTCCGCCGCAGCGAGCCATGGCATGCGCCAGCAATTACGAGTAGAAGCCGCGGTCCACTTTATCTCGGACCGCGGCTTCCCGGCGCCCTCAGACTGACAATGGGCCCGCTGTGCAGCGCCAACCGCCGGAACCTCCCCGCCGCTCCAGCGCATCCATGCGTCGGATGGTCAGAGGTCGAGGAGAAGCCGCGCCGTCGCGCCGTCGAACCGATGTGCGGACGACATATACGGAACCGTTGCGGGATAATTGAAGTTTTCAAAAGCGACGTCAACCCCCGGGCGAAGGACAGCGGACCCTCGCTACCTCACCGATCTTTTTTAATTTGGTTTTTGGAAAACAGGTTCATGATGAAATAGCCTCAGAAGGAAAGAAAAACTGTAAGAAATATAGTAAAATGAAACTAAAATTCATTTTAAAAAATAAATAAATAGAATACGAGACCTCCTTTGCTGGCACGCATTCTCGGAGGAGACGGATGAAGACATCGATGGCTTCATGGACCGGCCAGGAAGACCAAGAGAAGCGGTTTCAAGCGATGACAAACACGGCAAAAGCTAAATATGTCGCAAGATCAGGACGACGATGCGATTCGGTCGGTCCACTTTCGTCACTGGATGGACGAGGACGTGGAGGTTTATAAAACCATGTTCAACCAGGGAAATAAGAAAAGCAGCAACTGCCCAGAATAATGTTTCTGGAGAAAAGAACGTCTGTCGGGTCGGTAAAAGGTTGAGTGAGGTTGGTTGAGGGTTAATAGATCTAGAAATACACGTTTCTACGTCGTGGAAATTCACTTTTCACGGGGGGGTCTTTGAAGCGGTGAAAAGTGAGGGTCCGCTGTACATCATAGAAGAAAAAAAAATAAAAAAGGGAGGGCTGTTGTTGTTCTGTTGTTGACATGGCCGATCTCTCGGCGTCCCGTACGCCTGATTACGCGTCGCCTTCAAATATGTGAACTGTCCGTAACACCTGAACCCCCCGGCCGGAGCCCTGCCCCCCCGACATCATCCCAAAAGACTTTCCATAAAACCTTGGCCGGGGAGCTTACGAGCCCGCCGATAATACACTCACACACGCACCGCGCCGACGACGCCGGCTTTTACTAACTCCAAGATGTCTGGTTATATATATATATATATATATATATTTTTTTTTTTTATTGCAAGGGGGGTTGGAAAGTGAAAGCGAGTCAGACGGAGACGGGCGGGACGGAGACAGACGAGCGGGGAGTTCACTCCATCGCCAAAGAGCCGGTATCTCCTGATAAAATAATCTGGTTATCCTCAGCAACACCAGGAGGAGACATGCCTTTCACATGGCGTTGTCGGTGTGTGATTACAAATGTGTGTGTGTGTTAACTTCCATCGACTGGGCGCGCCGAGGACGACCGCGCGGTAATGCTACTCCGACCGACGCTAAATGTTATTTATAAAAGCCTCGTAACCCTCTCGTGCGGCTAAATCCAGAGATAAATATTCCTCTTCTGCAAAATCAACTTCCTGTTTGCGCGCCTGGACCCTCAACTGTCCAACATGTGAATGAATGAATGAATGAATGAATGAATGAATGAAAAGGTGAGCGGTTGAAGGTCCCTGCATGCACGTGAATGGCTGTTTGTTTCTATATGTGTGTGAATGAGTGAATGATTGAATGTCTCATATGATACTATGAATGAATGAATGAATAAATGAATGAGTGAATTGTTGAATGCCTTTTAATGACAATGTAAATGAAAGAGTGAATGGTTGTATGTCTTTATATGACACTATGAATGAATGAATGAATTAATTAATGAATAAATGAATGAATAGATGAATGAATGAATGACTGGTTGAATGGCTTTTAATGACAATGTAAATGAAAGAGTGAATGATTGCATGTCTTTATATGACACTATGAATGAATGAATGAGTGAATGGTTGAATGCCTTTTAATGACAATGTAAATGAAAGAGTGAATGGTTGTATGTCTCCATACGGTGTAATAAATGCCAGAGTGAACGCCTGAAAGCCTCTAGTGCCGATATGAATGAAAAAGTGAATGGTTGCATGAGTATCTGAATGAAAGTGAATGGATGAATGCCTCTGTGTTAGAACATAAATGAAAGAGTGAATGGTGATTGTCTGTATATGATGAGGCGAGGAATGAAGGAGTGAATATTGAATGTCTCGGTTTGACGTGTGAATGAAAGAGTGAATGGTCACACGCCTCTATATGACAAGATAAATTAAAAAATGAATGGATGAACATCTCCATATGACGTATAAAATGAAAGAGTGAATGTCCGAATGCTGCGACGGGACAATGTAAGTACAAAATAAGCCGTATGAATGAGTGAATGAATGAATGAGTGAATGAATGATTGTTAAATTTTCATTGTCTTGAAGGTCTGACCTTCCTAAGCAGAGGAGTATCCCTGCTTTGCACGGCCACTGGTGTGTGTGTGTGTGTGTGTGTGTGTGTGTGTGTGTGTGTGTGAGTGTAAGAGAGAAAGAGTTAATGCTATCTAGTGTACGACACTTTGAATCTGCAAGTTGTGAAAACATGAACCATTCACTCATTCACACACACACACACACAGGAACATCAAATTTTAATTTTCATGAATGTGATGGAATGATTGTGGTTGAGGCTGAAGAACCCACCGCTTCCAGCGAGCCCCGCCCTGGAACCCGTCCGTCAAATCTCCCCGTGCCAGGCCGTCAAAGCTAATTTGACAGGTTTACGAGAATCGCTGTTTTGTTTGAGTCGCCAGCAGAGAAGGTAAAAATGCGTTGTGCGATTATAGAAGCTGAGATCAGCTGTAATAATACAGAGTGGGATTTCACACACCTTCCAGCTGGACAGTCAGAGGAACCTTTCAGAGCAACAGAAGACGAGGACAGAAATCGGGGTACCTTTTATTTTTGACTAAATATACAAGACTCTGCTGCGGCGGGTCACAACCTTTTTTGTGCTGCAGAGCAGTTTAATGTCAAACCATATTTTCACAGATCGGCCTCTAAGGTGTGGCTGGTAAATACGCGATATTAATACATGAATGTTCTCGCTTGTTTCTTTCAAGATACTCCAAAGGCTTGTTTTTTCACGCAGGGTGTTTGGTGTCCGAGCAGATTTGATCGGAGAGTCGGTCGCTGCACATCAGGCCCCCTTACAATACCTGTCACTATAAATCCATATTTCTAAGTGGGTCTCCTGGTAAATTTAAACTTTTTCTTAGTGGTTATAGACCGATGTGACCGAGAGACTTCGGTCAGTTTTCAAAATAAAACACTGTTCGGACTCTCGAGCGCACCTTTATATAGGCCGCGCCTACTCATCTTTAAAAGAAAAAAAGAAATTGTACATAATTAAGCCACATGTTTCCTGGTTGAAACATGAGATAGTAACACAGCAAGATGTTACACGAAAGATTTATTTGAAAACTTTTCATGAAATAAATGAGGGTAACATCTCCAACTACAGGTCCATAACGCAAATGCTTTTTTTCAGCAGCTCTATTTCCTTCTTGGAGAGCCGGACCGATCGCTTTCAACCTGAAAGCATTTCTGCGAGTCTTGTTCACGACGAGTGTGTTTGCTAAAAGCACAAAATGGACGATCTGAAGAACGATCGTAAATATGAGCGGGTTTGCCGAAACACTCGTCTTTGTCCACTGTGACGGTGCTGGTGGGAGGAAGCTACCGGAATCACCCGAGAAAAATCCATAGATTAGCCGCATCGTCGTAAAAGCTGCAGTTCTCAAAGCGTGTGAAAAAAGTAGCGGCTTATATATCGGAATTAACAGTAAATAAAACGGAAATAACGTAAGTTATTTATTCTTTCTGTGCGGCCGATGTCAAACCACCCACGGACCCGAACCGGGTCTTTTCCCCTTTGCAAGGAAACTTTCCAAACACGGCTGTTTTTTACTGGCTTTGCTAGTTTGTGGGTTTAATATTAGCGTTCACGTATCAGGTGACCGAGACAAGCGACTTGACGTGCGTCAAGAGAGAGTCGTAGACCGACGCGACCCACAGAATTCGCTCATTTTTCTAAATAAAACATTGATCTGACTCAGATCATAAATAAAACGGAAATAATGTAAGTACTAAACCACCCACAGACCGGGGGTTGGGGAGCGCCGCTCTACTGCCGCTCTACTGTAATTGACATGTGAATGAATAAAAACATTAAAAAGCAACTGAAAGATGTCGCCACCGTTTCTCCGGAATCTCGTCACGATGGACTCGGCGGAGGAGTTCATCCATCCGGCCCCCGCAGAGGAGGACTCAGGGGGGATCCTTCCTGTTCGGATCCACGGCCAAGAAAAGCTGCGGCCAAGAAAAGCAAAAAGTCGGCCGGGAAGGACCGGCTCCTTGTTCGGTGACTCTCTCGGTTTTGGTGTCTTGGTAGCGCCGAAGGTTTTCTGAGCCCGGATGGGTAAATCTACCGCCGTTCTTGCCGGGTGATGAACATCACGCGCTCGAGTCCAGAGGAAAAACAAAGTCTGCTAATGATCGATTACGTAAACGCACACACGCTTCGCATTTGACATTTATAAATGAAGGTGAACGTGTTAATAGCGGTGAGCGCAGGAATCCCTGCCAGGGTCTGATTCCAGACAGGTGTGCTCCACATCAAGGAGATGTTCTTGGAGGTCCAGTCTAAGAACCTCCATGTGTTCCCTCAGGGTGAGAGGCTAATGCTAAGTGCTTTCACTTTACATTGGTTTCATACATGGCGGGGATAACACCTCCCCCTGGGGTCAAAGGTTAAAGAAAAATTTAATTAACTTCATTTATCCCCTGGAACAACCACCAGGAGGATCACAAGCACACATATCGAGACATACAAGTATTGACCCTCTTGTTCACGTCACAGAGACATACAAGTATCGACCCTCTCATTCATGTCACATGGAAACATACAAGTATCGACCCCCCCCTAGGAACATGGAGATTCCACAAAGATGTCAGATTCGAACGGGGGACCTTCTTGCTGCGAACCGCTGTGCCGCTAATATCCAACTAAATAATCAAATCCTGAAAGCTTTGAAAAAGTAACTCTGGGTCACAGAGCGGGCGGTAAATGGCTTTCCTCTCCGACCTCTTAACTTTGCTGTTTCTTCCATTATGAGGCCGATCAGAACTGGCAAGCACTCCACACGGCACACACTCACTTCTCTGCCATTCCTTGGAGTACACACTCACACACACACACACACACACACACTCTCTCGCAAAACCACAAGGCCTCACAAACCGGCGAGTGCCCGTCGCCGTTAAGCACTTAAACATGCAGAGGCCCCTCGCCGTGGACGAACGGAGCGGCCGAAGCCAACAGGCGACTCGCCACAGGAGAGGCCAAACTCGCCGGCCAAACGTTTGAGGCCGATGCGACCAACTCCTTCGCCCCTCGGCTGAATATTCACTTTCGCGTCTCTTCCAACCACCTCGGTCCGCGCTGTTTCCAACAAGCTGTGCTAGTTAGCGGGTCTAAGAGCCGCTTTGAACTGGGTTTTTATTAGCCGTGACTTCACGCCTACTTTTGAGTCTTTTATCCAAACACCTTTAGCGAAAACACCTTTCCCCAAAGAAGTTCCGATGTCATGAATATCTAACTAATGACCGCTCGGCTGTTTCTTCCCCGCTTTCGGCATCCCCGCCCTCCACCCCCCCAAATCCTGATTTTTCTACCATAAACCCCTCAGATGGCAGTTATTTGCGGATTAAAGATTTATTCACGATAAACGGTTGCAGGACGACATGACAGAAATGAGCTTAGCAGTCCCCTGAAGTCATTAAGAGCGCTTGGCAGAGTCCGTGACCCAGAAACTGGTAAAACTGCGTTTACAGCAGAAGAAGTGGCGGCACCGGGCGTTTTCAGCTGTCGTCTCCAAGATGGAAGCTGCAATTCTCACTCTTAGCAAATCGGGAAACTGGTGCGAGCAAAAAAAAAAAAAAACGGCGTCGCCATGGAAACGCGGCGCAGTGGAAACACGGGTCGGTCCGGGGCGAGGAAGGGCCGCCGGAGGAGGGTCGGAGGAGGGTCGGAGGAGGGTCGGAGGAGGGTCGGAGGAGCTCCGCCAACTGAAATATGAGATCGTCCATCCAGGCAAAATGGAAAAATGCATTGGCACCATCTTGTTTTGGCAACTTGAACTTGAACGCAACGTCTTTGGCAACCGGGGCCAAAGTGAGGAGATGGGACTCCAATCAGGGTCCAAACATCTCACCTGAGGACTCTGTCTTCACACCTGCAGGGTGAAGCCCCAGCACCTTCTTCTTCTCCTTGTAGCTCCTCCACCTCAATCATCTCACGCCAACCAACTTCCTGTCCAACTTCCCTCTATCGCAGTGCTTTTCATGTATTTTCTGTTACGCCCCCCAGAGGAGGAAGGAAACATTTCGCACCGTTTGTCTCTAAAATTGTTGTATGTGCACGTCTACACAATATTGTGTCCTCATTAACAAAGAAGAAAAGAAATTTAGATCAACTTGCAACAAAGAAGAACACTTATGAAGATAACGGTAGATAACTGAAGTAGCTTTCACAAAGCGGGATGATTGTTGCCAATATTTACGCTCGTCAGAGTAAAAGGAGTGTAATGTCTTTAGGTGACGCCTTCATTTATTTGTCTTCTCGCTGTCCGTTGACAACATTTTTTTTGACAACACCGTGGTCACGGTGAAGCCGAGCGCTACTTACGTCATATTTCCTCCTCTTAGCTTTCGGGTGACTTTTCGTTTGTCTCCGTCTCCCCTTTCTTATCATCCCTGTTAAATATTTCCATATTGTCTTTTGAGGGTTTGTTCACTGCACTTCATATTGTCTGCTCTGTGCTGTGTGTGTGTGTGTGTGTGTGTGTGTGTGTGTGTGTGTGTGTGTGTGTGTGTGTGTGTGTGTGTGTGTGTGTGCAAAGAAAACTACATCATACAGGTAATTCTGCAATTTTCACACTATAAGTTGCACTTACAATCCTTACATTTTCTCAAAAATCATCTGTGCACCTAATAATCCAGTGCCTTATCTATGAATCCTGGTTGTGTTTCTGACCTCCAACCAACTCCATGTGGTCCACGGCGCTCAAACATCTGCCAAAATGTTCCAGTGTGACTTTGGAAAGCGACCAAGCCGCTGCGCTTGATGGATAGTTCCCACCTGACACGGGGACGAGGTATTGAAGTCAATCCTTGGTTGAACATGGGTTGCAACGTCAGACCACGTTAGATAACCGATGATGTCGTGCTGGAATACGACGTTGTTCCAACCTCACGCTGCCTTCGGGTGTCCGCCATCGCCGGCAACCATCAACCAATCAGAGAAGAGTACGTGGTACGCCGACCTCCGACATTTTGTGTACCAGCGGTTGGTCCTGTGCTTCCTCACCATATTACTGGGGAGCCCCAAAAATGGCACCTGTTCAGAGACATGCTGAGGAAGCAGAAGATGATGGGAATAGAGCAGCCCAGAAAGAATTCAACATGAAGGAATCAGTGGGACGGAAGTGGAGGAAGCAAGCAGGTGAACTGCACCAGGTAAAGAACAACAAACAGAGTTTCTTATGTGACAAAGCGAGATGGACACATTTAGAGGACAAAACTGAACGGTGAGTTATTGGACGTTATTGGACCAGAGAATGTCTTGAATAAAGCTCAACTGAACAGACTGTTTGGTTTGGCGTCATATACCGTATGTTTTATCACACACCTTATAACGCCGTATGGTACGCAAAATATGGTACAACCCCATAAGCATGTTCCCTGGGGTGCAGGGGGGACAAGCACCCACTATTTGAGAACCAATACTTACCGTCCGATTTGATGTGAAGGGGGCAGCACCAGTAAAATCAGAGCATAATTGCCTAGAAGTAACACAAAGTCCAAATGTTTCCATTGAAAATGATAAGAATCTTGATATGTGATGAACCGTTCTTTTAAAAAATACATGATGAACAACCTGAGATTCATGAAGAAAAGTTTGAACGACCGAACGCCTCACTTCTGTCTTCTCACTTCAATTTGTTGTCATTTTCTCCACATCGAGTCTCATCGTGGCAACCAAACTCACGACATTGACGACGACATCTTGCCTATGAGGGCGTCGGGTCCGACAGAAAAGCAGGTCAATGTCTAACAATAAATAAAAGTGCTATTTACAGACCTGGAAGCCACATTGCCGCCATCTGCTGGAAGTTGTGAGTCACATCGTGTTGTGCCGTGTTGCTAACACTGACTAAAACAGTGCACTGCTAGCAGACAATATAGGAACTGCATTTTCATTTTAAAAAAACATTTTTTTCATGATTTTAATGTATTTTTTCAAATTGTATATTTATTCAATGGACTGGATTGGACCCTCTGGCGGGCCGGAATCGGCCCGCGGGCCGTACGTTTGATCGTGAAACCTCCTCTCTGGTCCTCCTCCTACCCAGATCTCCTTCTCCATCCAAGTTCAAACCATCTCAGTCTGATTTTAATCTCCAGATGGACGTGAGTCAAAACACAGATTCTGGCTTGAGGCTCGCGGCCGCGGGGGGACGGAGACTTCCGGTCTTCACGAGGACCGACGAACCTTTTCACGCCCGTGATCGAGACAGAAGCCCACGTAGCGAAGCAGAAGACGTCGCGCTGCGGAGTGGAACTCACGGCATCGGCCGGACCACATGAAACACCAACCATTAAGTCGTCCTCCTGCACTCTTAAAATCCCCGATATGTCGAGTCTGTTAATGGTTTCCTCGCAGGGCTGGGTCGCGCGGAAATGTGCTGACAATCAAAATAGCGTCGGGGTTTATTTTCTCTCCTCATGGTTACGCTGTGTACATGAAATGCTGCTCACGGCACCGGTCTAAGCGCTCTGCCAAGCTCCCTGCGAGTGTGTGTGTGTGTGTGTGTGTGTGTGTGTGTGTGTGTGTGTGCGCGCCCGATAAATCCAAAATCCTGTTGGTTTTCAGATTTGTCTTGATTGTTTCCTTCCACGTCCTCTCAGAGAGATTTCGTGTTTCTCGGGGGCGAAGCTTTATGTCCGCTGCGGTTCTCTGGGTTTTGGTTATTTTTGAAAGCAAAACGAGGAGGAAATATCCCAAACATTTTAACGGCCCCTCTTCAAAGAGGGCCAACTCTCTGTTGAGTTTAATTATCAGACCGAATTGAGATCGGCCTCAAATAGCTTGTCGTTTTATTGCGACTTTTTTTTTTTTTTTTTTTTTTTTTCAAAGCTGAAACATAAAAACCACATTTAGCAGTCATTATACGAATCACCACCCCGGTTTATTTAGGAACAAAATTAGGCTAAAAGGGGGGAAAATCGCAGACGTTTGATTTGCTTTCTCTCGGGAGGCCTGTAGTTTTCCAGTTGCTTATGTTTCTGAAGGCTGTCATTGGACAGTTTGCATCCGACAGGCTTGTAAGGGAACGATTATAGACGCTTTCAGGACAGAGCGGTTCTTAGAACGCTGTTCTAAGAACTGTCCACACTGAATTTCCCTCCAGGAAGTAGCCTCCTCCTCTTCCTCCTCCTCCTCCTCCTCCTCCTCCTCTTCCTCCTTTGGGAAACTTTGGGTTTCGGCCTGAAACGCCACATTCAAGAGAACCACCGAAGACGAAGAAAAAGACGACACCAACATGGAGGCGGAAGCTGCCACAGCCTTCATGAGATGATCACTGTGGACTATCAGACAGTAGAAGAGTTTTTATCTTCTCTCTGCACTGGTTTAGCCACAGCAAGATAGCTAATGGCTAACGGGGAGCACAGGAGCCGGATCTGAGAGAACACACCTTCGTAGTTTGGCGTGTTCGCGGCCTGAGAAACCTTTCCAGCTCCTGCCACGGCGTTCATGGATTAAGAACTCCGGACTTATTTTAGTCTGAAATCTAGATGTTCCTCTGCGAGCCCTGGTTTTCTTTTCCCTACATTTCTTGCTGCTTCTGTCCATTTTATCTCAAGTAAACATCTGAGCAGTGGCAGCCATAGCTTTCAAAAACCGGCGCTCTACAGAAAGCATCTGGTAGCAGGCGAGGCTGATGAGTTCCACCAATCACAGAGCGCCGACCAGTTCCTATGGAAGCCTAAGAAGACGCTGCCTCTGAGAAGGTTCTAGGACCTGAGGTCCCTGGATCCTGGTTCCTCTGAGGTCCTGATGGACCAAGAAGCAGCCCGGCTCCTGAGAAGGTTCTGGAAACTGCAAAAAGCTCCCTATGGTGGGAGAGGGGATCCTGGAAGTCGAATTATCCAACACACACACACACACACACACACACACACACACACACACACACAGACACACACACACACACACACACACGGTGATCACAAATGCCTCAGAAGAATTTATTTATCCCTTTTTATGGAGGCGCTTCATTTGGTTGGAACCTGTAGGAGATGTGATAATACAACAAAATAAAAAAAGTAAATATATATAATTTTTTTAGAATATATAGTTTATATTTCATACTTTTACACTTCAGAGTCTATTCCAGTTTTTTTTTACTTGTATTTTTCGTTAGCTCATCCTTCCTAGCTGTTGCTGCTAAACAATTTCCCAAGCACGGGATCATGAAAGTACATGAAAGTATTAAATCATCATCTAAAAAACCAAACATAGCAGTTTCTCCTCGGTCGATCTTCAGGTATTTTACAAGGCGTTTGCACGTTCACGTGTGAAACAACGGCGTTACTTTTAAAAGATTCTCTCCAAGCCTCGGATTTAAATTCACTTGTGGGTGTATTTTAAGGCCGTGGCTCCCGAGCTGGGAAAGAGCTCCGGCCTCAGGCCAGACCGGGAACTGCACCTTCTCCCGCAGGACGGAGGCCGCCGGGGAACCGAGCGGGCGCAGGTAAACGTGAACCCACGTGCACGTCCACGTGCACGCTCCGTGACACCCTCCGAAGCGCACGTCCCGACGGGCTGCGGATTTTAACAGAGCGTGGATCTGCGTTACAGGCCCTCTGAGGGAAAGCAGCAGAGACGGAGAGCTCACACACACACATACACACACACACACACATGCAGAAACACATAGAAACACACACACACATACACACACATCTGCTTTGTTCCTTTACTCTCCCAGCTGAAAATCCCATCAAAACTTTTATATTGTAAAACCCCACCGTCATCGCCGTCGTCATCGCCATCTTTGCTCCTCATCTACGGCGCGGAGGAATCCCCAGGCATTTCTTATTTTTTCCTGCCTGTTTCGGTGATGCGTCCGCCGCCGCCGCCGCCGCCGCCGCCGCCTGGGCCGGCCTGGTGGCGCGGAGAGCGAGCCACTCGCTCCAGGGTTATTCAGGGTTCAGTGGTTGCCCAGAGTCCCGGGGATGACAGCGGTGATGACTAAAGCAGAAGTGGTGTGTGTGTGTGTGTGTGTGTCACCAACACACACATGCATACACACACACACAAAACGAGCCACCTTGGAGGCGACATCTTGCCAGCTCGTTATATTCACCCGTCCGACGAGGGGGTCGGGAGGAGGAGGGAAAAGCGGGGGGCGTATTCCGATAATGGAGTATTCCGAGTAATCGGATTACAGCGGTAATCTGAGGTGGTCATGTGCTATTGATTTACAGATGGAAATAAATCATTTGATTTAAATGGTAAACACGGTCATATTTCGACACGGAAATAAATCAATTCATTCCGAAAAAGAAAAAATATGCGTATATTTCTGATAGATATTTTTTACATATATTTTTTATATATATTTTATAAATTTTATATACTTTTATGGTTTTTTTTCTTTTTCTTTTTTTTTTTTTTTAACGCATAGTCACTTTTATTGTATAATTGTAATTGTTTCTTTGGATCGGTATCTCCTTGAGTGTGTAATACGGACCTCACATAGAATGCATTATATGTAATATATAATATATATTACATATTGTACATATTATATATTTTCAAAAATTATATAACAACTAACAAAACATTTTATAATTTTTTTTGTATTTTTTTATATTTAGTATTATTTAGTTTTCTTCGTTTTCTTTTTCTAGTTCTATTTAGTATTATTTAGTATTTTTAAAAATTATATAATCATTAGAATACATTTAGAATAAAAATGAAACAATAAAAGTGACAATCAGTTTAAAAAAAAAAATCTATATAAAAAGTATATATTAGTATATTTTCAATATGTATATTTACTACTGCTACTACTGCACTTTAAAAGCACTTAACATTGCATGTCTCCATTCACACACACACACACACACACACACACACACACACACACACACACACACACACACACACACACACACACACACACGGGGCCATGTGAAAGGTGCTGCCCAGTGTATCATTAGTAAGAGTGGGCGTTCCCAAAATCCAAGGGTTGCCGGTTTGATTCCCGCTTCTTCGTCCCCAGGTAAAGACACCAACCCCCCCTAGTGGTTGATGCCTTGCATGTGTGTGTGTGTGTGTGTGTAAGAATGCTATCTAGCATAAAGCAAATTGTGAACACGTGCGATAAGGAGACACCGCAGTTTCCTTGAGCAAGAAACAAAACCTCACCAGTCCCTCTCAATGGCCTGGTTAGCCTCTTGCATGGCTGTCGGTGTGTGTGTGTGTGTGTGTGTGTGTGTGTGTCTGTGTGTGTGTGTGAGAATGTGTGAAAGTGCTAAATAAAGCTTGTCTAAATATACACCATGTTCTGACACTGGTGCTTTTCATCCTCATTAAATTCTTTTCAAGATGAAATGAGAGGCATTTGCGTTCGCTGCGCTCGTCTCTGTGACATACCAGTGTCGGGGCCAGGGGTCAAAGGTCAAAGGTCAGGGTTGGGTTAGGGTCCACTGACAGGCCGTTGACTGCTCCTTCAGCCAATCATCAATCAGCGTCCGCTGCCAGGTCGCGTAACGGCGGCGATCGACTCTGTCAGCAGTTGGTCGGAGGGCAAATGGGAGCGCGCTCTGTGTGTGTGTGTGTGTGTGTGTGTGTGTGTGTGTGTGTGTGTGTGTGTGTGTGTGTATGTGTGCGCATTCCAAATCTTGAAGTGGAGTGAGGGTCATCGGGGAGCCGTATGCAGCCCCTCATTAGGTCTCCTGGGGGGGCTGGTGTCTCTCTCACACACACACACACACACACACACACACACACACTTCACACTTGTTGACCACTTACTGTGTTTCAGCGACACAAGTGAGTGTATTGATGGACAAATAGAATCAACTCCACTGACAAATGCGCGCCCACACACACACACACACACACACACACACACACACACACACACACACACACACACACACACACACACACACACACACACACACACACACACACACACACACACACACACACACACACACACAGAAGGTTTCTTCTTCCCTTAACCAATCAGCTCCCTGCATATTTTTTTCTTTCGCTGTTGCCCTGCAATCATTTTCAAATGCAGATAACTTTCTCCTTTAAGTCATGACACAAAGCAGGAAGTGAAACGCTGGCATTTCATTGGTTCCAGAGAATTAATCCACGGCTATAAATGATCTCAACGCAGGAAATAACTTTTGTATCAATCACGCAGGCTGATCAATGTATCAATGCGTCCCATTCAAATCAATATGAACCTCATTGATCCGTTCTGCAGCACCAAAAAAACATAAAAAACACACTGTGGTCTTCTGGAACTTCTTTATGGGTTTATCCGTGGCTAAAGTATAGAAAGAAATTAAAGATAACCTTAATTATTACTGTTTATGCTGTTCTTTCTTTGCTTACCAGCACTTGTATTTGACGTTTCTTTTGCTAAATTAGCAAAAGTAAAGCCTCCTCGCATAGGACAACCCCTCGCTAATGCTAACGCTAATGCAAGCTCCATCAAGCTGTCTTTCATGAATCCAAGCTAACAATAACTTTCCTGCGTTAGCGTCGTCGCCCAGTTAGCCACATTAGCCTTCTTTAGCACAGCTTTGTCCTCCAAGATAGCACAGATGGTTGACTTAGCGCTCGACAAGATCTGCTACAGCAACCTCGCTCCTACTTTAGCTTTTTTCCCCTTCAGATGGACTGTAACTCTTAATGTCTCCTCAGCATCACTATCACATCCACTTTTCACCTCTTTTGGAGCCACAATGAGGGAAAACTTACTGGAAAAAAGCAAACAAAGCTTTATAACAGGAGAGTACAACATTGTAAACAGTGTAAACAAGCACGAATGCTGCTACGCTACAACGCTAGCACCCCATTCCTGCACGTTCGCAGCACGATTCAAAATTCAATCAAAAAAATCGGTTTCTTTGAGATTTGTTGGTGATTTGGAGCGTTCGGAAGCCCGGGTTCTTCTGGATGGCGTTCAGAGGTGAGTGAACGCCAGGAGGAGAGCTTGTAGCTCAGAAGCTGCTAGAAGGTCTGCAAGCACCACATCCTTTGAGATCATTGACCCCAGGAGCCCAGCGCCGCCTGCAAACCAAAAGGCAAGGGGCGCCCCCCAACACACACACACACACACACACACACACACACACACACACACACACACACACGCCTTCAGACCCCCCCACTGCATTTCCCCTCTGAGCCTCTCTTCATCACACTTTTTTCATTCCATATTTGTGATGAACACACACACACTTCCATTTTATCTCTCTCTCAAACACACACACACACACACACACACACACACACACACACCCTCTGACACCCCACTGCATTTCCCCTCTGAATGCCTCTTCATCACACTTTTTTCATTCCATATTTGTGATGTACACACACACATTTCCAGTTTATCTCTCTCTCAAACACACACACACACACACACACACACACACACACAGCTCATGCCCACGTACCCCTCCCCGGTGTGCTGAGCTTTAAACCGTGGCCTATCCAAACAGGAAGGCGGCCTCTGCCCCAGCAGCAGTCCAGGGCACGCTGGTGGAGATTTCATTAGTCGCAGCTAACAGGCTAATTATCCGCCTCACTGCACCTGTAAAACTTTACTGTGTGTCAATCCAACGCCGTCGCAGACGCCGCGCGCTGGTGCGGGTGGGATATATGTGTGTGTGTGTGTGTGTGTGTGTGTGTGTGTGTGTGGGCGAGCGTACAGCGAAGCCGGGCCCGTTTCTTGCGTTAATATGGGAAACATAATATGTGAAAACATTCCCGGCGCGGCGAGGACGACGCACACGCCGGTCGCTCGTGTTTGTTATCGCAGCGGAAGTCGAACGTTCAGCTAATACGGCGTAATTAATGTGTAATAAAGGGGGGGGGGGGGGGGGGGGGTCGCGTTCCCTCCGCAGATGATTCGTGCTCGGGACGGACGGCCTTTGGGGTGACGGGTGATGTTTGGAGCGGCTCTGACCCTGGAGTTCTACTCAGCTGCACAAAAGTACTTCGGTTCAGCTGCTTTTCCTAAAACACACACGGGTTGCATTTCTTTTTTCATTTATTTTCCTCCATGCATTCACACCTGGCTTGACAGAGAAATCCTTTTTTTTTTTAAAAAGATAAGGATATTAAGAACACTCAGACACTCAGCGTCAGTGGAGATTGTGTACAATAATTCTCTGTATTTGCAATAAATGTTTTACTGTACAAAAACCCCGACTTATACACAATTACTACATCATATACATGTACTTATTAATACACATGTATATATGTGACGTGTATTTTTACACAGCTTAACCTTTTTTATTTATTTCCTCGATCTTTAACGTTCTTTTGATTTCATTATTATAATTCGCTATTTTATTCTTTATTTTTATATAGAGTTCTATTTTGATTCTTCCCCACTTGGCTCTGTAGCAGGAGCTGCTTTCAATGAAAAGCAATAAATATATCATCGGCAATACAAAATAGATTAATTTAAAAAATGTATTGTGATTTTGATTGCAATGGATGCTAATTTTAAATTCAAAAGCACTGAGACTTAATGAATCACAAAAAAAGTAATGTGATTATTAATGGTAAGATGACAATATTTTTATTTATTTTGATCTTTACTGTTCTTTTAATTTTATTTTTATTATTCGCTGTTTTATTCTTTTATAAAGGGTTCGATTTGAAAAGTTAATAAAAGTCGTGATCCTGTGTTGAAAAGTGGATGATCCCCTCTACCTTTGCAAAATGTGCACCAGAAAATAAATATTTCATTTATAAAAATGAAAAAAAAAAAAAAAAAAAACACCTTATTAATTGTAAGGTGTAGTGAAACAACAGCCTATTGTTGGATCTCTTCCTCCCCATTCCGAACTCACTGTGGACTTTATTATTAAATGATTTCTTTCATTTGGTTTTCATGCACTTCTCAAAATGGCGTGGAGGAAATGAAGAGCGTGGCGACCTTTGAGGTTTGGGGGCGGATTTCTCACCATTTTCCTGCGAGTGGCACAAAACCCCACATCCTGTCCCAGTCTCTCTCACACACACACACACACACACACACACACACACACACACACACACACACACACACCGGTACTCCCCGCCTGGCAGCGCTCTTTGTAGCTGTGTTGTGATTGTATCAGATGTGGAGGCGAGGCCTTGGCAGGGGGGATGGGGGGGGGGGCGTCGCCACGGCGATGTGTGAATTTGTAATGTGCTTATGCTGGAACCGCAAAGACAGGAGAAAGAAAAAAAACTCCCACACACACTCCCCTCACACACACACTTGCACACACTCGTGCACAGCGGGGAGTGGACCTCCACCTCCCTGGACTCCTTTCATCCCGCTGAAGGTGGAAGTGAGTGCAAGGTTTTCCTGGAGTCACAGTGAGATCCAGCTCTTTCTATATCCTACCGCCTGGTGTGTGTGTGTGTGTGTGTGTGTGTGTGTGTGTGTGTGTGTGTGTCTGTCGTCACATGGCTCGCAGTGCACAGATGCCGATGTGTGTGATCTCCAACGTTCCTTCAGCACATCTGTTTGGATCGGCTGCTCGAGCGGCGACGTTTCAGTGTGTTGATAAACACCAGACGCTGACCTTGGATTAAAAAAAAAAAAAAAAACACGACGGCTCAGCAGGTTTCCCAGCGAGAAGGTCTCTGGTTCAATCCCAGCCTTGACATGTTCTACCAGTTCCTCAAACCGTCCACTAACACGCTGGAGGTTCATCTGAGATCCTAAAATGTCCAGACGTGTGGATGAGATGGTGAATCGCCAGCTAACTTCCTGTCCTCTTCTCCTCCATCCATTAACCTCTGGTCTTCACCTCAGCATCCTTCTACCCACATCTTCTCACCTCAGCATCCTTCTACCCAAATCTTCTCCATTCAGATCCAAACCATCTCAGTCTGATTTTATCTTCAAAACATCTAAAATATGCCGTCCCCCTGACTGGACTCCTTTCCACGATCCTCTCCATCCTCCTCACTCCACAACCTCCACATCTTCATCTCACACACACACAGACACAGACACACACGCACACACACACACATCTGGGTGTTTCTGGTGTTGTATTGCATGAAAACGCCTCCACGGAGCCTTGGACTTGTCAGAGCTGTGCAGGCCGTGATGATGGACAACCTACCGGAGGGATAGTGTTCACATCACGTATATAATTTAAACAAAAACAACAAATAATAAGTTTGAATGAGCCGTTCCACTGAATCACCCCGTCCGTCTTCATCGCTTTAATGGCTTCGTTTCGATATTCAAGCTCCGAAACCCCGGCTCTCCCGGGAGATGAGGCTCAATGGACGCATTAAACAAACGGCTATTTGGCTCTTATTTATTTGAAAACCACCGTTTCCTCTGCGGACGAAGGAGCCGTGCGGCTCGGCACGCCTCGCGGCAACTCAATGTCACGTGACAGGGGTTTCCGATGAGGTTCTCTCACATCGCAAGAATCCCAAATCCCACGTGCGCGGATGGAAATCGGGTTTCGAAACGCAATTTTTGTCGACGTGAGCGGGGTTTCGCTGGGACAGTCCCGCGGGTCTCCACCGGGTTTGGGAGTTTGTTCGGGTCAAAAGACGTTTTCGGACAGGAAAGCTGGAGTTCGGTTCCAGGAAGTAGCCTCCTCCGGGGAAACTCTTCCAGTTTTGCGTTCCCGCAGGCAGCGAGGGACCAACAAACCAACAGAGAAGAAGAAGCACGGTTGGTATTCACTCGACCCAAAAGGGCTCATGTTACACCTCTGTGCATCCAGTAGCTGCCAGGATCAAGCACAAGGTCCTGACCCTGGCCTTCAAAACCACCTCAGGAACAGGTCCAGCATATCTGAACCAAATGATAAGACCTTATGTTCCCGGCAGAGAGCTGCGTTCCTCTGATACAAACCTACTAGCAGTACCTTCTGCTCGCTCTAAGCGATCTCAGGCAAAACTGTTCTCAGTTCTACTACCTCAGTGGTGGAACAAACTTCCGGAAGCAACAAGACCAGCATCATCTCTCTCAACCTTCAAGAAACAGGTAAAAACGTTTCTCTTTCAGGACTTTTTACTGCGCTGATGCCCCAGATCAGGTTAGGCACCAAGTTAGGCTATGCAGTGTGTGTGTGTGTGTGTATGTCTTTGTCAAAAAAAAAAAAAAACCCTCACTAACCCAAGCTTACTGTTCTGTATATTTCCTGTGCATCGTCTATTTGCAGTTCTTATGTCCTCTATTGTAAGTGGCTTTGGATAAAAGCGTCTGCCAAATGCAATGTAATGTAATGTAATGCAAAAGAAGACGTGGACAATGTGGAAAGCAAAGCTGAAACAGTGTTCATGTGATAATGACCACGGACTATCAGATGAATTGAAGTGTTTTTATCTTCTCCCTGCCGTGCAGGTTTGTAGACTTGCTGCCTCGCCTGCAAAACCAAGAGGAGGAAGAAAAACCTTCGTCCAGAGACGTCCAACTCAGTTCTGAGGAACCACGAAAACCCATCATCGCCTCACCAGCCGCTCATGATGTATTTATTATGGACATGCAGAGCCAGCTTCATTACAATTTGCACAATTCAGTACAGTCATTAATTTATATACACGCACACATATTTTTTTGATTTATTAGTTAACCTTTTTTTTTTTTTTTTTTTTTTTTTTTTTGATTGCTGCTTCCTCATGTGCCCCCCATTGCCCCTCGGGTTAAAAAAAAAAAAAAAAAAGATTCTTATTCTGATTCTGCTTGTCCATGAGAAGAAGGCCGTTAGCCCTGAGCTAACTCCGCTCTTATTTGGCTCTAAATGTTCTTCTCAGAGCTCTGGACAACCCAATGAGGTGAAGCAGGCCAGAAGATCTTGGACCTCTTGGTTGCTCCATTTCTTGCTGCTTCCTGACCATTTTTACTAACCAGGAGAGTTTGTTTTTTTTAAATAGCTCTTGACTTCCCATGGACCATAAAAAGCCCCTGCCTTGGAGTGGGAGCTACAGCGGTCCAAGGAGCTGAAGGTCCATCGTTCCTCTGCTGACCCGATGCGCCGAGAAACGGACCCGTTCTCGGAACCGCAAAAAGTTCCCGTATCGATGGATCGGCGTCGGGCCGAGTCTTTGCAGCGACCGCTCTGCCGTGCACCATCTCTCACTGGCGGGGCTGAGATGGTTTGTGATGGGAGTCCAATAAAGTTCTCAAGAATGCAGGAAATAAAGGTCTCTGTAGATTCACGCTCCCCAACCCCCCGAAAAATGCTTTGTTCAGAAAGAAGGCTGAGCTGGGAAAAACTCCCAGGCTGTTCTTTAGTTGTTTTTTTTTTTTTATCTCTGCGACGGCTCGCTCGGGTCACAAAGATCTCGCAAAGATCCATCGCACGCCGCGATCTGGTGCTCCAGAAAAGATCTGCGGTCCCCGGGGCCGAGCTCCAGTTGTGGAGCCGGCTGCCGCACAGGAGTAGAAGGTTAAGAGCCCGAGGGCCGGCTCTCTCCAGCTAGCAGCTGCCAGCAAAATGGCCGCCGCCGCCGCCGCCACCGCCGCCACCGCTAGCTTCCTTTACCGAGCAGGTATTTTCATAAAGCAGAGCCGCGCCGAGATGCCAAGCGGGTTTCACCCCCCTCCTCTTCGCTGCCTCAGCAGAGACACCCAAGCTAATAGAGTGACTGTCTCTCTCTCACTCACACACACACACACACACACACACACACAGACAGACAACACACACACAGAGATCATAGGATTTCCTGCTGCTCGGTGTGGTCACAGTGGTGAGGGTACTTCCTGGCTCCGTGCCGGGGACTCAAAGGTACAGCGGTGTGTTTACACACTCACACCGACAACACCACACACTTGAGCTGCTGGCCTGCCACACACACACACACACACACACACACACACACACCCCTCTGCGCCGCCATATAATATATCAAAGCATCCCTGTGTGTTTGCCAGGCCCAGAAATCTGCCCTCATTTCCTCGGCGAACATTCTCTTCATCTCCCACACACTGCGTGCACGATGGTGAGGGATGGCACATCTCCTCTCTGTGGACTCCAGCTGATGTGCGCACACACACACACACACACACACACACACACACACACACACACACACACACACACACACACACACACACTCACACTCACACTCACACTCACACTCACACTCACTCACCGTCAAAACACCTGCAAAAACACGATTAACAAATATACGCATGCTGGCACCCGACCTCCTCCTCCTTCCTCTACCTCTACTCTTTCTCTCTCTCACACACACACACACACACACACACACACACACACACACACACACACACACACACACACACACACACACACACACACACACACACACACACACACACACACACACGCCATTCCATATCCATAGGGCCGCCAAATCACCCAAATGAACTGCTATTTTAGATGCAACTGCGATATCATTAAACTAATAAACTGAAACAATAGCAGCACACCGTGTGTGTGTGTGTGCGTGTGTGTGTGTGTGTGTGTGTGTTTCTTCACCTCCTCACCACACCACCATCAAATAAACTCCCCGCTCACATGCAGCTGACCGCGTCGGCATCATGAGCGTAACGGAAAAAATGTATCGCCACAGTCTTTCACTTGACCTTCTTTTCACTTTTTCTGGAAGGCGGCGCCGTCTCTGGCCGCCGGCGTGCGGGAGTTTCTCCGGAGGGAAGCAAACGGCCCGAAAACACACGACACGGAGAGGCCGAGTGACTCAGAGATGGAAAGAAAGTCCACGATCGCAAAAGGGAGAAGGTTTTTTTTTTGCATATATGTGCGAGAAAGTAAAGTATTGCAGTGTTTAGGAGCATCAACAACAGATGAGCATAAATACGCAAACGTGCCGAACCTTCTGTCCGTCCTCTGCCTTCATTTCCTTACATTTCAGCCAAACACAAGAACGGTTGCTGTACCACCAGGAGGCATCAGGGGCAGTTACTTGTCAATCTTGGAAAGAAATAAAAATGGAAAATGAAATGGTTATATTTATCAGGTATCTTTCATTTAACTTAGCCAGTTTTAGATTGTTTTTATTCAAAATGGCTGGATTTTCACATTTCACAAGAGACGTGCGGTGAGGCAGCGGACTGTTGTGCCTCAACATAGATTCCACAATGACGGCTGACTGCCGGCATGACGGCCGGATCGCTGTCTCTCTAAATGTTTAAAACACTTTTGCTGGATGAACCACATTTCCAACATACAATGGTTTTTGTTAACAACCATATACGTGTCGCTTCTTTCTTGTGCTGTGCGATTAGAAAACAACTAAAGAGCCACTCAGTGAGGCACGCAGTTCTCCTGCCTCACGGTAGGGGGCGCTGGTGAGTCCAGGGATTCCAAGTGCAGCCATATTTTATAATTCAAAAATACATAGCATGTATTTTTACCACTGACAATGCAGATAAGTGTTTTTTTACTCATTTTTTTCTGCTTCATTGTGCACATAGAAGTTTTGTCATGTGACATTTATGTCAAAAGACAGGGCGGGATTATCTTGCGGATGGACTGAAAATGTGGAGCTGTCCCATTTCTCACCATTCAATGCAAAAACCCAAAATCTGAAAATTTGCAGATAGGAGGTTTGCATTCCAGCCATCGATATGAGATTTAAAAAAAAAACCTGTTAAATCACCGCAGGTCACTGCAGGGGGCAGTGATGACTTGTATGCTCAAGCGTGACCGGTGAAAGGAGTAGAGAAGAAGAAAATATGGCATCAGGATAACGTGGAAATGCATTTTTAGAATGCACCGTGTTAGTTGTTATCATAACACAACCTGGAAGTCGACCCTGAACTCTGCACTGCCCTCTAGTGGATGAATCCGCTGTCTCCCGTTTACACAACAAAGTTTTCGTTGGGGAAAACAGGAAACTTTGGTTGCGTTCTGGCCGTCCAACTGCACGAAACTGGAGTTTGCGGCGCTCCATAAATGGAGTGGGACAATAAAAAAAAACACCAAGGAGTAAAGTGGCTGCGGTCAATCACCGGTTGACTGCTGGTAATGGGTAGACTAGGCATGTCCAAAGGCCGAGGGTCACAAAGTTAAGTGACCCTTGTCACAAAGGTCAAAGGGCATTGTGTGATCCTTTCCAGCCCATGTCAAAAAATGCGACTGTAACTATGAAAAGGAAAGTTGACAGCAAGAGCCGCCGCTTTCAGGACAAGTGGAGTATTTTTTTCACCGAAATACCAAACAGCTCTACCTAATAAGCCAGGAGACTGTGGCTGTTCAAGGAATCCAACATCAGGAGGCACGACCCGACAAAACACGATCTAAAGTGCCATTTGCGATAAAAAAATTAATGAAATAGTTCATTTGCATTTAATGTTAGTGGTTCAAAGACATTTTCACCTGGCAAAATATGGCCCTCTTTGCAAAAAGTTTGGACGCCCCTGGCGTAGACTGTCAACAATGGCGGTTTTCAGTTCATCACAGTGCCATCTCGTGGCCGCCACGTGCACTACGGCGTTCCGGGTCGCCCGGCTTTCAACACAATAGCGTCTGTGCGCTGATCCTGCTTGAGCCGTACGATGCAGAGAGGCGCATGCAAGTCCACAACAGCCATTATGTTGGCTTTAAGTGACTGCAAACTGGCGACAGTAAACCCTTGTTTTTCGCGGGGGTTACGTTCCAAAAAGAACCCGTGAAAGGCAAAATCCGTGAAGAAGAAACCTTTTTTTTTTTACAATTATTATACAATTAAATACTCTATTATACATTGCTGCTGTCGTCCTTATGTTTTTTTTCACCCTTCTTTATGGAACGAACGGAAGATTCATTGATTCCGTAATGCCGACCTACAGCCGCATAGCTTTTACCTTCCCTTAGCATGTCCAGAAGTTTAACTTTATCTGCCATAGATAGCATCTTCCGCTGCCTTTTGGTCCCTTTTGTCGCTCCAGAGCGTTTTGTCAACATTATGGGTTTTAGAGAAACTCGAAATTGCGAGAGAATTTGCACGTACGTCATGTAAATTTGTCAAGCTGTTTTACGTACGTGTACATATTAAACTGCAACGTTATTGACGCACAGGCAGAGAAGAAGCGGAGTGACTTTTTAGCCAATCAGAATGCAGAACACAATGCACCATGCTAATCCGTGGAGTAGCGAAACCGTGAAAAGTAAACCGTGTTATGGCGAGGGATCACTGTACTTGCGAAGCTATTCGGTAAATGTAATCTTTTAAGTCCACGCGTATCGGGTTGCGCGTCGGACGCTCATGGACTCGGACACAAGGAAGGGAAGCGAGGGCAGCACGGTTTTGTGATCCTTGCGGCGAAAAGCTAACCGCTGTCAGGCAGTTAGCCAAAGGGGGCCGTGAGATGCGGCGTGCGTTAGCTTGGCGCGGAGCTCCGCTGCCGGCCAGGAACATCACCGTGGATCGAAGACGACTAGAAACCAGAAATGGAGAGAATGAACTCATCGGAAAAAATGTTTACTGTTGCAACAAATCACGAGAGACTTCTATCTAAGAGATTTCAACGGGAGTCGACGTTTCCCGGTAACTGCCACCTTGGCAGCCGCTCTCCCGTTGGCCCTCCTCCTCGGACTCGGAGGTCGAGGCTCCGGTCCAGGTCCTTTTTTCTTCCCCCCTTTCGCCCTTGCATGTCAAACCGGCTTGTAACATTAGCCTCCGATACGTCGGCGTCCAGGAATAGCCAGGTTTGGCCACCTTCCGTTTTTTTTTTCAGACGGTAAATACAACATCCCGATTTTTCTTTTTTCGCGCCACGCGCTCGGACGCCGTCCAACTCCTTCTTCCACGACTAATAATCAAAAGCGACTCAAGTTTCCCGCCTCTACGAAACATGCCGATTGAAGTCTATCTCTGTCCACTTCCTACCGAGGAGGAGGAAGAGGAGCCGGGAGACGGGGAGTAGAAATAAAAAGATTAGAAGAAAACAGTGGAGGCATTCATAGCCTGTGTTCCTCTGGGATTGTGCAGCACAGAGCAGGCCAGAACAGAGTGTGTGTGTGTGTGTGTGTGTGTGTGTTTTAGAGAGAGAAAAGGAACTGAGAGGTCAACCAAAGATCATGGGCTGGGTACAGAAACTTGCAAGTGAATTTGATCTATATGTAGATATACACACACACACACACACACACACACACACACACACACAGTGTGCCATGCGTGTGGTCTCATCCTCCCATCCTGCCTCGGATGGAGAAGAGAGACCCCTGCTTCCTTTGGCTCTGAATCCTCTGTTGTGACTACATTAGAACCCCTAAAGCGACACCCCCGACCGCCCCCGTCTCCAGCTCCATATGTCTTCCGCGGCGAGTCGTCTCCGCGGGACCGACCCGGCCGACCGGGCCACGGGCGAGTCCGACGCATTCGGGCGCCGCTTTGAAAAATAAATAAAAACCCCTCCGAGTTAGCGAGCTCAGAAAAAAAAACCGCCCCCGACGACGGCTCCGTAGATGGGGGGATTTGGGCGTTGCGGTACACGCCACCAGTCCCGCTGTTTCTGTTATTGTTGTTGTTGGGGAGCGGATTTGATCGACCGAAGCCCCCCGATGTCAGCAGGCAACTGGATTTACTCGTTTTATTTCTAAGAACCCCCTCCCATATAAAGAAGTAACTGATGTGCAAGAATGCATGGAAACCCTCTGATTAATATTCCCAAAGTGGATGCGTGACTCCGCGGCAAAGCTCTGGGAGCACCCCTGCACGGGCGGCCAATAAGTCGATCGCGATCTTCCGGTCGATGGCGAAGGCATGGTATTAAAAACAACAGACGTCAGCTTATCATCCGTCCTCGCTATGAAATTTGTCACTTCATTGCCGTACAGAGCGGCCAGTCTGGCATCTGACCTTTTCTGACACCTGGTTCACCCTGCTTGTGCATACAAGTCCTGCTACCTCGTTCTCATCCAATTCATTTCTTTTAAACTTATGAAAGGGTATTAAAATGCGTGGAGGAGCGGGTCGTGTAAGAAGCTAAAAACTTAGCACTTCTATAGGGAGAAGGAGGAGGGGTTGGTTTTTTTTACAATGTCATTTTTAAAGTGTGTTTGCCTCGTCTGCCCGTCTACCATCGCTAAACCCAAGGAGGGAAATGTGGAGCAGCGATTTGGGGCTGTTCATAAAAACTATGATTTGGAAGTGTGCTTGAGGCTGGCTAGCAGGAGCTGCTGTCCCGGATCATTCAGTGGAGCCACACTTTTCACGGGCGTTACGTTCCAAGACCCCCCGCCAAAACTGAATTTTGGCCATGTAGAGACGTGTATTTCCGGTTATATTAACCCTCAACCAACCTAAATCAACCCTTTACCAACCTTGACTTGGTTCTAGGCAGTTGCTGCCTTTGCTCTTTTTCCTGGTTGAACATGGTTTTATAAACCTTTTGTTATTTTATAAAAAGAAATTTAGGTTTCATTTTATTCCATTTTTCATTGTTTTTTTTCATCTCAGGCTAAAATATGGTTATTTCGTCACGGAAAAATTCTTTAAATACTGCAAAAATACGCTTCAGAATGATAAATTGTGAGAACCGAATTACAAAGCAAAACCGGGACGTAGCGAGGGCGCCAAAGCCGAACCTCGATTTCAGTCGGTGCACGTGATCGGAGTAAGGTCACGACAAAATTTGTATTATGAGTTGTCCTGTGCAGAGCGGGTTCATGCAGTTATCCAAGGTACACGGACATATATTGTACATATGAAGAATTCTCAATATATTTATAAATATATACATATTTTGCATCTTTATAGTAGGTAGACCATTTTGGCTTGAAAAAAGTGTGTGCAGCCCTGATCTGATCTACAGGCTTCAGCCCCCTTTGGCTCAGAAGATCAACGCCAGCCATGTTTTCTACGGCCGAAACGATTCCTTGAAGCATTTGATGGAGACGCCTTTCTGGTCTGAAACGTCTTCAAGTGAAGGGATTCAAGTCCAGTTGCCACGCCAAGAAGATTTCGGCATGAAATTACCACGAGCTGGATGACGGAGAACCTCCGCAGCCATATTCATCCATTCAATCATTTATTCGTTCGATCATTTGTTTGTTCATTAGCTTCATACGTCATTAAGAGAAGCACCGTTGGAGTTAGCGTTCCAATCCAACATGTCCTCCATGTTGAAACATTTCAGTGAGTTGCAAACTGCAGGATGCCCCGATTTCTTTTTTTATCTGATTTCTCGTAGGAATGATCGATGGGTTCTCGGCCGCAGCCCTCGTTTTTTTTTCCGTGCTTGAATGTTTTAATAGTTCCAGCTGAGCCGGGGGGGGGGGCGCTAATCTAGGGGCTAACCGCTAATCTAGGGCACGTCACGGGTCTCTGAGCTCTATGAACCCTATCAATCGAAGTCAAGGCCAGATGACGGTTCCTCCGTTCTGGCTCTTCCGACCTCTTCGTGACCCGCAGCTCCACTGTTCTGCTTTAAAAATCAAAAAAAAGAAAAAAAAAAACACTTATTGGTTGGATTTTCTTTGGATCCGAGTTCCCAGGCTGAGCCAGCAGAAACTGCTGAGATCTCTAAGACTGGTGTTTGTTTTCATTGTTCCTCATTAAAAATCCAGCGTTGGACCGCAAACCCGGCGACGGAGACGACGGCGTTTGCCGGGATCTGGTCTCGGACCCGCCCGCCCGCCCGCCCGCCCGCCCGCCCCCCGGCACGATTAATCAATTAATACTCCTTTCAGGATCTCTTTTCCAGATCATGTCAGAACCAATGGGGCGCACATTCAGGCGGCGGCTGAGGGAGGGGAGGAAAGAGACCAAACCTGGACTGAATTTCATCGTGTTTTCCCAAAATATACAGAGCCGGGCCCCCCCGGCCCAGCTGAGCTCCGACAAATCCGCCAACCGCTTATCAAATTAAACCCCCATTAGCAGCAAAAACACACAAGCTCGCGCACTCTCGCAAACAACCTATTAGCAACACAAACACGAGCGCCTCACACATGTCGGGGCCGCCACGAACCCCCCCGCCGAGAGCGACTCGGGCTCTTTAAATAATCCCCCGCACGCCAAACCTGACAAGTCTGCAGGTAAACTTGTCATCGGCCGCTCAGCGCCGCTTTCCTGACCCCACGGCGGGGCGGCGGTCGGCGGCCCAAACACCTGATGAGACGTGAACCCCCCCCCCCCCATCTGCACCCCCCGCGGATTCCACCGTCTAATTGTTTCCATGCGTTGCTTGTTAACATGCAGGATTTTCTTTGCCGCGGCCGTAAAGCGGGAGCGCGCAGGTAAAACAATCCAGTGAAACCCCGGCAGCTGCTAGAGGGATTTATCTCGTAACGTCGTAATGTAAACCCCAAAAGTACACCGCCGTAAAAAGGGCGATTTCATCTGTCCTCCTTCCCCTTCCTGTGTGGGCCCCCCCCACCCCGGGGCCGGGGAGGAAGGGGGGCGGCGGGGGGTCGGACCGGTAGTCCAGGGTGGGAGATTTGAGGAAGTAAATGGAACACTCCATCAGCGTAAACCAATCGTCAGATGGTTCCCAGGTAAACAGTGGCGTTCGGATGAACAAGGTGCCTTTATGGGCTGGACCGGGGGGGGGGGGGGGGGGGGGAGGGGAGATCCGCTGGCGAAAAAAAAAAAAAGGGCCGGAAAAGAAAAGAAAAAAAAAAAAGAGAAAGCAGTCAATGCATCATCGGGAAGATGTTTCAGTCGACCTGCACGCGTCTGCCAGACGTAAATCTGGACTAAACCAGTCTCTCATGAAAGGATTCACTCAATCTGATGAAATATGGAGGCGTGGGAAACACTTTTCTGCCAGGAGAGCAGACGGTGCCCTGACCTCTGCTACTCCTCAGGGCATCCATGCACCGATCTGAACTCATGCAGCCAGAAGATTCTACAACTACGGACGTTCACCCGTGGACGCCACGCAAGCCACCGTCTGTGCAGACACAACCGTTCACACCTGCCGTGACAAAACCTCCTTCTTCTTCTTCTTCTTCTTCTTCTTCTTCAGGTGTCGCCACAGCGAGTCAACTTTCTTCATCTAACCCTATTCTCTGGATCCTCCTCTCTCACACCAACTACCTTCATATCTTCTCTCACGACATCCATAAATCTTCTCTTTGGTCTTCCTCTGGACCTCCTGCCAGGCAACCTTCAGCAACGTTCTACCTTTAGACATGAACAGAGGAGTGTTCATGTCCAAACCATCTCAGTCATCACTTTGTCTCGGTCATACATGTCCTGCACCTCTGTGATAAAGTCTTCTTTTCCTTTGGGATTCTCCCTTCAGGTGTCACCACAGCAAATCAACCTTCTCCATCTAACCCTATTCTCTGGATCCTCCTCTCTCACACCAACTACCTTCATATCCTCGTCCATACATCCATAAATCTTCTCTTTGGTCTTCCTCCAGACCTCCAATTCCAGCATCCGTCTACCAATATATTCTCTATCCCTCCTCTGTCCATGACCCAACCATCTCAGTCTGGCTTCTCTGACCTTCTCTCCAAAACATCTAACATGTGCTGTTCCTCTGATGGACTCCTTCCTGATCCTCTCCATCCTGGTCACTCCCAAAGAGAACCTCAACATCTTCATCTCTGCAACCTCTAGTTCTGCCTGCTGTCTTTTGGTCATTGGAACAGTATTTTCATTTATTTTTTTTCCCCATTGCTATAGTCACCTTTACTGTCTTTTCTTTTCCTCCCATTCTGCTGCCTTTTCTGTTGTTTTCTCTGGTGTCTATTTATTTGTGGATGTCTTTTAATTCTCAATTAGTATAGATTCATATTTATTGACATTATAACTGTTGTGACAAAAGAATTTCCCCGATGGGGATCACTAAAGTTGATCTTATCATCCGTTCCTTCACATGTTCTTCAATCCAGGGGCTCCAACGAATCTCCTGCAGGTGTTTGGACGCTGGGAGGAACCTGGAAGAACCTGGAGGAACCCCAGCAGACAACGTGGAGACGACGCAAACCACGAAGGAGCATCTCCAGCTCATAAATGTTCCCGATCGGACTGGATTTTAACTGGAGTCAAAGACTGACTCCGACTGACAAAGTGTCGACCATCTGTATACGGCTTGTCGTTAAAGAATTAAAAAAAGATTAGATGAAAAGATCTGGTCGCGGTTCAAGCATTTCGTCGAGATGCACCCTTTGGCTCTTCACGTGTTTCCTCTGAAATGAATCCAAACAGAAACCCAATAGTTCTGACTCCTTCCCACCACCCGCCCCCCCGACCCCCGACTTCCTCCTCTCTGGAATTCTACTCTCCCTCCTTTCTAATAATTCTGAAGGGGCCTTTTCCACTTTTTACAGGAACAGCGAGTCATTAAATGGTTGATTTCAGATGGCAGAGTGTGAATGTTTTGAGTTAACTTTATTGATCTGCGAGCAGGTCTGCGAGCCAGGGAGAAACAGACATCCCGTCCAGCACATGGCCGGTAGATTTACACCTCTGCCTTTTAAAAGACACCTCCAAACCCAGATGGCCGGTCGCCCGGTCCGCCCCGCCCCGTTTGCGTCCGCCGACGCCACGGACGGGAGATCTTCAGTTGTCAGGCAGAGTTCATCTCCAAACCATCTCAGTCATCACTTTGTCTGGGTCATACATGTCCTGCACCCTTGTGATAAATATCTCTTTGGCCTTTTCCCTTCAGGGTCTCCACAGCAAGTCAACCTTCTCCGTCTAACCTTATTCTCTGGATCCTCCTCTCACACCAACTACCTTCATATCCTCTCTCCCAACATCCATCAATCTTCTCTTTGGTCTTCCTCTAGACCTCCAATTCCAGCGTCCGTCTACCAATATACCCACTCTCCCTCCTCTGCACATGACCCAACCATCTCAGTCTGGCTTCTCTGACCTTCTCTCCAAAACATCCAACACGATGGGGTCCTTCCTGATCCTCTCCATCCTGGTCACTCCCAAAGAGAATCTTGACATCTTCATCTCTGCGACCTCCAGCTCTACCTTCTGTCTTTTGGTCAATGTCACTGTTTCTAGTCCAGACAGCATCACTGGTCTCACCACTGTCTCCTCCACCTTTCCTGTCATTCTGGCCGATAGTCTTCTACCTCTTCGTACCAATGACCCTCTTCTCCGCCCATTGCGACCTGATTGAACCCGTTTCTTTACCTCTTTTCCACACTCTCCGAAGCATCAGCTGCAACTTCTTTCACACGCTTTGGCCAGCAGCTAAAACAATGATGCGGCAAATTTATGGGCTGACGAGCTTCATGCTGCCTAAATATTTATCCCGGTCACATCGGACCCATGAAATGAGCGTGAAATTCTGAGGCCGTTCAATTCCAACACCAAAGAAGACGACTCAAATAGTTTTAGTGCGCGGGAAGAAGACCAAGATCGCTGGAGGACAAAGTGGGGATAGAAAATGGATGGACTTTTCTTTGTCTTATTTATAATTCATCTTTTTCCATCAGTCGTGTTACAGCCACTGTTTGGAAAACATTTCCAATACATATTTGTCAGCCATAGCCCACAAACTCTTACACAAAATGTCGACCCTTGTCCTGCACCCGCCCTCGGTGACTCCTGGACTTCCTGACTGGCCGACCCGGGTCTGTCAGGATAGGTGACAGGACCTCGAAGAAGTCAAAAATTGACTTTGGCAATTATTCTATGAAGCTGACTAGTTAGGAGCTCAAGTGAACCCCATGTTTTTGGAACCCGGAGGAACCCAGAGGAACCCCAGGCAGACACGGGGAGAACATGGAGAATCTCATGGAATCCAACCAGGGACCTTCTTGCTGTGACGTGGAAGAACTACTGCACCACCGAGCCCAGGGGTGCAGAACTCATTTAGGTCCAGGGGCCACGTATGGCCTAGTTTAATGTCAAAGAGTCCGGTCCATTTTAAATCAGAGCATAATTACCTAGATGTAACACTCGGTCCAAATTTTTCCTTTGTTTGGTGTAAAAGAGAACGGGTAAATGATAAAAATCTTGATATGTAATGAACTGTTCTTTTAAAAAAATACATGCTGAACAACCTGAGATTCATTAAGAAAAGTGCAATTTAGACGACACTACGCCTCACTTCCGTCGTCTCACTTTATTTTGTTGTATTTTTTTTTTGCCACGGCGAGTCTCATCGTGGCATCGACACTCGCCGACATCTTGTTGATGAGGTTGTCGGATCCAACGGAAAAGCAGCTACATTTCTAAAAAAAAAGGCTATTTACCGAAACAGAAGCAGCATCGCCGCCATCTGCTGGACATTGTGAGTCACATAGTGTTGTGCCATTTTGCTAACACTGACTAAAACAGAGCTCCGCTAGCAGACAATATCGGAACTGCATTTTTATTTTAAAAAAAGTATTTCATGATTAAATATTTTGTCAAATAGTAGATTTATTCCATGGGCCAGATCGGACCCCCTGGCGGGCCGGTACTGGCCCGCGGGCCGTACGTTTGACACCCCTGACCTGGCCTCTTGCACTTAAACAACAAATGGAAAATTGGAGAAAAAAAAAAGTTAAAACAATACTAAGTTACACAAGTAGGTGGTCACTGGGATGGTACTGAGATGTTTGTTTGTTTGTTTAGAAGTTTATCAGGACAGTGTACAATTACATTAAGCACAGAGGCAGAGATGTTTGTACCAGATTGTAGCTCATTGCTAATTTCCATCTATAGTCCTGGGAAGACAATGCAAACAAAACTGTACAAAATAGGCAATATATGTAAAATATACAGATAGGCAATAAAATAACTATACAATATATAAACAGGCAATAAAATGTGTATTTTGCAAGTTGAAAGTGCTATTGTTGTGATATTATTACTTTGGTCATCTGGGGGCCATCAGATGTTACCCAGAAGGGTTATTATTATTATTATTATTATGTTTAACCCAGCAACAAATAAGGTGGTAAGATAAGAAGCGTGTCAATAGTCAACATGGAGATCACATGCTGCTTATGGGCTAAATACTGGGTGTATTTAGCATATAAGTAGCATGTAATGAGAGGCTGCTTCAGCTACACTACATGATCTTTCAGATCCACCGGAGCCAGTGTATGAGCTGTGTCTCACAGGTCCGGATGAAATATGGATCATATTGATGGCATCAGTCCGCACCGGTGTGACCGCCAACGGATTGAAATCATCTCTTTTCGGGACGGCAAGACATCCACACGTCCTCCGTCGCCGTCGAGTTCCACGTCCGCTCAAAGATCCGCTCAGACGTGGATTCAACCTATCGATTGTGTAGAATTCCAATGGAAAATATGGATTTCAGAATAAAAACATGATTATTAAGGACCGCGATACTCGCGATGGTGAAGTACGACGGAAGAATCGGAACAATACTCGATCAAGTCCGGTGCTGAACTGTTATTGAAGGAGAGTTACAGAGTTAAGCCATCACTGTGCAGATCATGTGTCTCAGTTTGTCAAAAGTCCAATTCTGTCATTATGTAAAAGCATTTTAATGTTATATAAGTTGATTTGCTGTGGCGACCCCTAAGGGAAAAGCCGAAAGGAGAAGAAGATGATAACTTTAGCGTCCCACTGGACAACATTAAAGAAACGCTATATATATATTGTGTGTTTCTGTAATAGGTTTTCCAGAAAACGGGACATAAAAGACTTAGATCCTGTTTTCTAAAGTAAATAAAGGAAGGGGGGCCTAGTGTTCCCATTTGTTTGGATATAAAACCCATTTGTGTTGATTTCTAAAGCACAGCGAAAAAACAGCCGTAATGAATGGAGTTCTTTTAACGTCTTACGAAACATCTCATTTCCAGAATATTAAAATGTTAAGATGTCTTTCCTTCAATAAACTGTCGTCGTAATTATAAACGCTGGGACGCAATATCGGTTGAGTGGTTTGCATAAAATCCAGCAGTAAAAAATGAGCAGCCTTCAGGCTTTCGTCCAGACTCGGAGCAGGAAGCCAGACTCCAAGACGTCCACGTGAGCATGCGGCAGCTTCTAGCGACATGCTACATCCACCACGTGAGCATGGAGCAACATAGCGTCCGCTTCTTAGGACACCGCGTGAACATGTAGCAGCATGTAGCAACACTGCATCCTCATCCAAAGACACCATCTTAGCATGTAGCAGCATGTAGCAACACTGCATCCTCAGCTGAGGATGCCATGTTAGCATGTAGCGACACCATCTGAGCATGAAGCAAAACTACGTCCTGATATGAGGACACCATTTGAGCATGTTGCATGATGTAGAAACATCATCCTCATCTAAGGAGACCATCTAAGCATGTAGCAGCACGTAGCAACACCGCATCCTCAGCCGAGGACACCGTGCTAGAATGTAGCAATGCCATCTGAGCATGAAGCAGTAACACGTCCTCATATGAGGACACCATCTGAGCATGTAGCAGCATGTAGCAACACTGCATCCTCAGCTGAGGATGCCATGTTAGCATGTAGCGACACCATCTGAGCATGAAGCGAAACCAAGTCCTCATATGAGGACACCATTTGAGCATGTTGCATGATGTAGCAGCATCACATCCTCATCTAAGGAGACCATCTAAGCATGTAGCGGCACGTAGCAACACCGCATCCTCAGCCGAGGACACCGTGCTAGAATGTAGCAATGCCATCTGAGCATGAAGCAGTAACACATACTCATATGAGGACACCATCTGAGCATGTAGCAGCACGTAGCAACGCTGCATCCTCAGCTGAGGATGCCATGTTAGCATGTAGCGACACCATCTGAGCATGAAGCAGTAACACGTACTCATATGAGGACACCATCTGAGCATGTAGCAGCACGTAGCAACACTGCATCCTCAGCTGAGGATGCCATGTTAGCATGTAGCGACACCATCTGAGCATGAAGCAACTCTGTATCCTCAGCTGAGGAAGCTGTGTTAGCATATAGTGACACCATCCGAGCATGAAGCAACACCTTCATCATGCTAGCGATGTGGCAATACCATGTTAGCATCTGAGGACAGAGCATGCATTCTCACCTGAGGACACAATATGAGCATGTAGCAACGCAATTCCTCATCTGGGACACTGTGATAGCATTCAGCGACACCATCAGAGAATGAGGCAACACCATGTTTTTGTCTTAGCATGTAGCTACAACCCGTCCTCATTTGAGGACAGCATTTAGCAACACCCCATCCTCTTTTAAACATTTAATAACACCACTACCTCATCTGTGGACACTGTATTAGCATGTAGCGACACCGTCTGAGCATGATGCAACACCATGTCCTCATCCAAGGACACCATTTGAGCGTTCAGCAACACCACGTCCTCATCTGTGGACACTGCATTAGCATGTAGCGACACCATCTGAGCATGAAGCAACACCATGTCCACATATGAGCATGAAGCTACATGCTGTCCTCATCTGAGGAAAGCATGTGAGCATGTAGCAAGACAGCATGCTCATCTGAGTACATAAAGGTAGCTACCTGATGCAACTCCATCAGGTTCTCATCTGAGAACACAACGTGAGAACGTAGCGACCTCGCGTCCTCATCTGAGGGCAGCGGGCGATCAGAGCAGAAGCAGAATGAAAAAAAAAAACTGAAAGCGTTGCAAATAAAAGCGGGTTCTCTGGGAGAGCAGCGCGAGCCAAGAACTTAACTTTGATCGACTTTGGCTTTCAGATCTAAAGTCAGAATCCCAAAGAGCCCGGATGAACAGAAAGATCCAAAACCCGCCAAACACAACAAAAAAAACCCTCCTTCTTCTTGTTTCTCCTTTTGCAGCGCGTTTTAAGTATTCATGTAATCGCACTCCTTTTCATTGAGGGGTGGGAGCAGAGGCAGGATGCTGGAAATGCAAGTCTCTCGGTCAAAGGGCTTTCCCATCAAGCCACAAACACAAACCCGCTCCAATAAAAACAGTGCGCTCTTCCTCCAGCTCAGACTGCACAACCAAACACACGCACGCACACACACACACACACACACACACACACACACACACACACACACACACACACACACACACACACACACACCTGTGTGTGCATGGAATCTTTGCGAATTCTGCACACACACACAAAAACCTGCACTGGTTTTGCAAATATTTGCGCAGGAGAGATTCGGTCCTACCTTAGGAGGCCCTGCAGGTGCGCTGATGGAGGTGTGTGGAGGGGGGTAATATCCACGACTGTGCGTGTGCACGTGTACACGCGTGTCTGTGAACAGGTGAGCGTACCTGTCAACGCTTCCGGTCTACTTCCGCTCCCATGTTTCCGGTTCGTCCACCGACTCCACCCTGATAATAACACCGGAAGAGCCGGCGGGAAGCGCCGCTGCTCTCAGCCAATCAGAGCGCTCCTCTCACCTGGACGCCAAGGACGCATTCGCGGACATCACGGACTTTTCAGCTTTAAAAAGTTTTAACTCTAAAAAAATTGCAGTCATTGATTGATCACAATACAGCCTTAGTTTTCATTTGAAATGTATATAATTGTATTTATTATATGTATTTATTATATTATATTTGTATTATATTTATATACATTGTTTCCTATCTGTGTTTTCTTATCTTATCTATCTATCTATCTATCTATCTATCTATCTATCTATCTATCTATCTATCTATCTATCTATCTATCTATCTATCTATCATGTACCTGTATTTCTATCTTTATATTGATCAATTCACTTATCTATCTGTCCATTCATGATTGATCCATTTATCTATCTATCCATCCATCCAGTAACTTCTGAATGTACCATGTAAAGTTCTGTTGTATTATTTTTTTATTCATTGTATCCTATCTGTGTTTTAATGTCATCTATCTATCTATCTATCATGTCCCTGTATTTCTATCTTTATATTGATCCATCCATCCATCCAGTAACTTCTGAATGTACCATGTAAAGATCTGTTCAAACTGATGCTCTGTTTCTATTTTCTTGAACCAACAAACAGAGGGAGACAAACATCCAGGACCTTTTCCATCCATGTTGTGCCGGCAGCGTCGCTGGAGCCTCGTCTCAGCGTATCGTATTATTCTGTTTAGACTCTCTCTTCCTCCTCCTCCTCTTCTTCTTCCTCCTCTCTCACTGTAGAAAAAGAAAACCCTGAGGGATGAGCGCTGCGAGGCTGTAAGGTCCTTCTCTTTCCCACAACTGCTCTCAATCGGCTCTGAGAACATCCAGCTGTCAATCACCTCCGCATCAGACCCACGCTGCGACACACACACACACACACACACACACACACAGATGAAATACAGAGGGGATTCAGGAGATGAAGGAGGTCCTGTCAGCACCTGCTGGTCCTTGTGGGACAAGGCGCTAAGACACACACACACACACACACACACACAAGTGAAAGTACCACTTTAATTTTGCTGGTGTTTACTCTGCCTCCCTCCAAGTCGCCTCCAACCAGGCTGTCCCACAGTCTCGGAAAGAGCCGCCCTGCCCTTTAACCGGGGAAAAGCACCGGGCGGCCGAACACACACGTGTGTGGATACAATGTCATACACACACGTACACACACACACACACACACACATCAGCACACACCTAAACACAGGTATTTTCATTTAGAAATGCACAATTCCAGGGGTCCCCCCTCCAATTAATATCATGTGTTTCAGTCCACGTGGTGCACGCCGAAAGACGGGCCCAAACCGCGGCCCCTCGCCGCCCCTCGCCGCCCCTCGCCGCCACGGCCACCGCCAACGCCGCCACCGCCGCCCCGTCATTACATCAATAAGTCTTCACATTAATCTCGGCACGGCGCAGCGTTGCAGGCCATTACTGCAGAGAAACCCCCCACCCGTCTCAGGCAGAGCAGCATTTAAATACGCTGGATTTTCAGGGATTCAGGGGTGACACACACACGCACACACACACTCACACACACATGCATGTGGAGATGTGTGTCCACATCTGACTATCACAGGATAAATTACATATATGAGCTGAAACGCATGAAACAATATCCAGATATATAGTCGTGCGCGATGAAAAAGCCCGTTATTTTCCTGTTGATTTAACGCGGAGGCCCCCGGGCTGTTGCCGTGGCGACGCTTTCAACAGTGACTAATGGGGATCTTTGGCCGGGGCCTTTCACATCGGTGTAACATTAGATCGGGCCCTTTTAATGAAGCTCTTGAGAGAAGTCGAAAGGAAAAAACACACCAAAAAAAAAAAAAAAAATTGAGAAATCGGGGTTTTTGGTCCACGGCGGCCGACGCGCCGACTCTGCCCGGCAGAAAAATGGAAATACTTTATCTGACACTGCACCGGGGGTTTGTCAGGTGTACGTTTCCCATGATACACTGAATTATCAATGTCTCAGGGTGCCGGCGTGCTAAAACCCAACATGTACCGGAGCCGTTGTTCCTGCAAACTAGCATCGGCTGTGCTAGCAGCGTTAGCCTGAGGCGGCTCCTTCGTGCACAGATCAGCGAGAGGCTTCTTGTTCCCTGTCGGGCAGAACTGACGAACGCCCCGAGTCCACTCGGATGATGAAGTTCAGGAAAAACGGCGTTTCGCCGCTGCTTTCGGACAAGAAGTTGGAGTTTGGTTCCAGGAAGTAGCCTCCTCCGCAGGGAACGTTTTAGTTTTGCATTCCCGCAGGCAGCGAGGGAGCGACAAACCACCCAAGAAGAAAAAGAGGAGGACGATGTGGACAACATGGAGGTGGAAGCTGCCACAGCCTTCATGGAATAGTGACCATGGACTATCAGATGGCTCGGAGTGTTTTTATCTTCTCCCCGCGCGACGATAAACCCCGTTAGCCGTTAGCAAATTCTGCACTTATTCTGGCCCAAAATATAGATGTTCCTCTGCGAGCTCCTCTCAGGCTCTCAGGCCAGAAGAGCTCGAGCTTCTTCACCATTTCTGGCCGCTTCTGGAACATTTAGTGACAAGAAAACATCCGAGCGGTGATAGGATACTTTTTAAAAACGGTTGCTCCACAGGAAGTGGCTCACGAGTTCCACCACCTCATTATGCCAGTATAAAAAAAGCTTCTCCTGAGTCGAGATGCTTTTAGTAGCTTCGACGAACCGCGTCGCTCCTGAAAAGGTTGTGGGAGCCGCAGAAGGTTCCTCCAGGGGCCGGCGAGCCTCCGGGCCGCCGCTGCAGCTGCAGCATCAACGCAAAGGAGCTGCAGAGGGAGCCGAGCCCCACGCCTGTCTGGACAGGAAGGGGGGAGATTTAACCTTTCACCCCAAGTCCACTATGCACCTTTGAGAGTGTGTGTGTGTGTGTGTGTGTGTGTGTGTGTGTGTGTGTTTATCCTTCTCCAGAGGCCTTGGCAGAGGCTCTCCCGGCAGGCTGTGCAGGTGCGTTTGTGCACGTTTGCCCAAAGGTGTGTGTGTGTGTGTGTGTGTGTGTGTGGTGTTTATGAGGTACAGCCGACAGACTCCCGCCTCTCCCGACAGCTGAGAGGAATGAAAGGAACAGGAAGAGGAAAGACACAAAAAAAAAACGAGATGATGAAAAAGCGGATAGATGTTTTCCCCCCTTCCATCGGGATCGGGATGAAAAAGAAGCCGAGGGTTTTTTTGTTTTCCGCTCGTCGCTCCTTCGCCGCCGCAATAAAAGAAGAAAAGCCCCGGCCGGAGAAGCTCCTCAGATCCCGTTTCCCTCGTATTCCTCTGGTTTCTAACATCTCCGACCGCAAACGCGAGGCGGGGGAAGGAGGAGGAGGACGAGGAGGCGGAGGAGGCCAGGGGTCACCGCTGGAGATTCTCCCCTGAAGGCAAGTCAGCTGCAAACGGGGAAATAATAAACGGTTGGAGTTTTGGATTTCTGAAGCAGAGCCTCCTCCTCCTCCCTTCACACACCCACCGAGGTTACTGACAAAGACATCATCTCCACGGTTCTTCCAGCGGCCAGAGTTGGACCAAGACTGTGCCACACACACACACACACACACACACACACACACCCACACACCCACGCTGGACGTCTGATCCCAGGCTTCGCCGTCTGGGGTGTTTGTTTTTATGTTTACGCTGGAATGTCAGACATCCGCGGCGGCGGCGGCCCCGGCCTTCCCCTCCGCTCCCCCGCCGCCGCCGCCGCCGGGACTCGGCAAACACGGCTCCGCTCTAATTTGTTATCGGACGTCGTTGGAAAGCGATGAGGAGAAACCATTAACGGTTTCTCCGGTTATTTTGGTTCCGTCTTAAAGAGTTTTTCATCTGATTTCGTTTTTGGTCGTTTCTTTTTTTTCTTCCCCGACCCGAACCTTTCTGTCTCGGGCTTCTCCAGGAGGCGTCCAGGTGGCAGCTCACAACATGCGCCGCTCATCCATTCATCCATTCATCCATTCATCCTGTCAATCACAGGGAAACTTCCTGAGACGCAACCATTCATCCTCTCATTCACACACTTTGGTCTTCAAAGAACCTCCTGCATGTTATTGGATTGTTGGAGGAACCCTGAGGAACCCCACGTGGACACGAGGAGAACACGGAGACTCCAGACAACCAGGTTGACCTCTGCGCCGCTGAAAAAGGAGCTGAGAAGAACCTCAGCGCACAGATTTCATTTGTTCTTTCATCAATTTTTCTCGTTGACATCAATGTAAACCCCGCCGATCCGTTCTCCAGCACCAAAATAACATGCCGCACTCTTCTGGAACCTCTATTTGTGGCTAAGATACAGAAAGGAATTAAAGATAAACATAATTATTGCTAACGCTAATGCTATCTCCAACAAGCTGTCTTTCATCAATTCAAGCTAGCAATAACAGTCCTTCGTAAACGTAGCCCCCCTTCAGCCACATCAGCCGTCTTTAGCGTATTTAGCGAGAGTTCCTCAGGATGGTACGCTGGTTGACTCAGCCGTGTCAACAGCGTTTGGCCAGATCACCGCTCTCACAATTAGCTATTATTTCCTGCTTCGGATCCACTGTCATTCTTAACATCGCTATCAGTAGCACTTTTAGCCTTTTTAGGAGTCATAATGAGGGCTAACTTGCTGGAAAAAAAAAGCCCAAAAACAGGAGAACACATAGATGGACGATGTAAACAAGGCAGAGCAGCGCACACGATTGCCGCTACGCTACAACACGGGAAGCCTGTGGGTTGGTTTGTTTGTGCAGGTCGAGTCAAAATTTGATGGCAAACTGTTCGTGATTAGGGACGTTCGTAAACCGAGGTTCTCTCGTACATTCATGTCGAGTTCGTCGGTCCGTAAAAAGTGCACGGCTTACGAGTTCCACCGATCTCGGAGCGGCTGCGAGTTCCTATGGAATCGTAAAAGTTGGAGAAAGAGCTGCGGTCCACGATTCCTCTGCCGACCCACCAAGAAACGGTCACCTTCCTGAAAAGGCTCCAGGTACTGAAAAAGAGTCCCTGCAGCTTATAAGAATGGGCTGAGAATTAAATATCCCGCTATTCCCGGCCTTTCAACAGACAGCTCACCGTCTCGCCGCCGCTCGGATGTACATTTCATCTCTCACCGATAATCCAAACTTCACGTCTGGCCCAGCTTGGAAGAATTCACTCGGCAATAACGGCTGCGATCGGCGGCTCGCGTAAACACACGGCGGGGATCTGAAGACGACGCGCTTTCCAGTCGACGTGTCGGGGACGGTTATTTGGGCGAGAGGGGAATCGAAAGGGGGAACAAACACGGAACAGGGTGTTGAAAGGCCTGTTAAAGCCTGATAGATCTCTGGCTCTGCAGAAGATATGATTCATGGAGTAATGAGGGAATTTGTGGGAAAGATCACCAAGGCGTCCATGAGGACAACATGTGTTCCTGTGTGTGTGTGAGAGTGTGTGTGTGTGTGTGTGTATCCTTCTTTTTTCCTCCACCCCCGTGTGTGTGTGTGTGTGTGTGTGTGTGTGTGTGTGTGTCCGAGTATGTAATGTGAAGGCAGCGCACTCATTAGCGGCGGCTTCAATGGCGACTAGCTCCAGTTACAGTAGTAAACACACCCTTTGAAGATTTAACGGCGCCCCGAAACGCCGGCGGGCCCTGAAAGCGCCGCTCTGCAGGCCGGAGAGGCAAAATGGAGCCGTGGAGCCGGAGAGAGCGACGCGAGACGGCGAGCGCCGCTGCTACCGCTGCTTTCTGCGTCGCAAAACGCGCGGAGCGTGTCGGCGCGGGGATCATTAGCGCTAACCATGCACGGCATATATAAACACACACCTGCTTTTCCACACACACACACACACACGCGCCGTTTCGTCGTCGCCTTGTGTTATGGCGCCGAGGCCGGACACCTGCGCGTGTGTGACGCGCACAGCTCTCGGTGTGTGTGGATGTTTATCGACTGTGTGTGTTGCAGAAACCGCAGGCGGGCATTGCAATAAACAGATGTTGGGTCTTTATGAGGTCTTTACAACAGGTTCAGTTGTGCCCGAGAGCGTGCACGTGCATTGTGTGTGTGTGTGTGAGTGTGTGTGTGTGTGAGTGTATGTGCAGGAGAGGTTTCCTGCTCAGCAGACTCGAAATTGTCCAGACGTGTGAATGAGTGAATGAATAGTTTTACGTCTCTGAATGGTGTGTGTGTGTGTGTGTGTGTGTGTGTGTGTGTGTGTACGAAGCCAGAGAAGAAAAACACACACACGTCCGCTGGCCGGTTTAAAAGGTCGACTAAAAATCCGCACACCAAAAGTGCTCCAAAAAGAAAAGATGATCTATTTTACATAGAACACAACTCTGGCAAACATGAGCCTGCCTCAGATGTTGTTGTTATTGTGCCGCCATCTTTAAAGAGAACAGTCATGTGATCGATTCCTTTTTTTTTTTTTTTTTTTTTTGCACCTTTCGTCGGATATATGATGTTATCTTAACATTGTTACATCTTCACTACTTTTCAAGAGCCGACCAAGGAAAGTGATGCTTTTTTTTACACTTTTACATGGAAACAGATGGACAGAAACCTTCTTGATGGAAGGGCTTCAGCGCACGAGATAAAACAGTCATTTCTGGACGAGAAGCCGCTACATTTTCCACGTGCTTTGCGGCTAATTAATGGATTTTTTTGGGCTAGCGAGCTTCACGACACCAAAACATTCATCCTCGTCACATCGGACGCATGAAATGAGCGTGAAATACGTAGGCCGTTCAGTTCCGACGGGGAAGAAGACGACTTTAACGGTTTTAGTGCGCAGGAGGAAGACCGAGATGGACGTCAGCTGGTGGATGAAGAAAATGGATGGATTGTCTTTTTATTTATTACTCATCTTTTTCATCAGCCATGTCACAGACGCTGTTTGGACAAAAGCATTTCCAGTTCGTATTTGTGGATACTACCACTGCAGATATAATTAAGAGTTTAAAAAAAAAAAAAACGCGTAAATATCTCATGTTTCAACTTGGACACCTGCAGCTTCTGGACAAGTGCGGCCTGTAAATGTACACATAGACTTATTTAGTCATTTTTTGTGGGTGGGAAATTCTCCCCCTTCTTGATCTCCACCCCCTGCAGCCTCAGCGTTCCAGCCGGGTTTCTCTCATTCACACACAAATATTCAGTTTTGCTGCAACAAACCTTCATTGAAACAAAGCTTCCTCCTTATCCGGAATAGATTTCAAGCGTCGGTCGAATTTGTTCCTGCTTTGAATTCTCCAAGATACTTTGGACCAATGCCTTTAACGTTAAAATAAGTAACACCATCACTAACGTTGGGTGTCTTTTACCCAATATAATATCCTGGATAAAATACAGTTTTAATCAATTTATAGACGTGCCGATGGGAGGGAAACAATCATAGAATTAATAACATCAGTGAGCAGCCTGAAGCTACACAAGGACGCATGAAACTCAGACAATAGCAACACAATGAAAATCACATGACAAGAATTGTGTGGGTGAAAATCCCCCGACGTTAGTGTTCTAGGGTTGAATATCAATCATAAATTATTGATCAGGCTGGAGGCGGGTCTCACCTCGCACCGGTCGCCCCAGTTTTCGGAAACCCCCAAAAAATGAGCCGTTTGTTGATGAAGGGGGAAAAGACGGTGCTGCTTTTATTTAAATGTGTTCAATAGTCTGGAAAGCACGTCAAGCGAACACTAATCATTGGGTATCCACGCCCGATAAACTCCAGGAGTTCGACCGCTCTCGTGGAGTTTGCGTTCAAGTCGACAGCTGACCGATCGGTCGGACGATCGGATTCAAACTCGGCGGCGGGTGTTTCTGTATCCAATGAATAAACACATCACGATACCCTGCGACCAGGTGTCCAGGGCCTCAGACGACAGGAGCACAAGAATCGTTTCAGGAGACCTGAATGTAGAAGAAAGAGACATTCACTCATTCACTCATTCATTCATTCAAAATTCCTTCAAAAGTAAAACATAGATTCTTCCGGGGAGACACAACCAGTACCGCGATCCAATACACCCAATGGACTAAATCTACAATTTGAAAAAATACATGAAAATCATGAATTGCTTTTTAAAAGTGAAAACGCAGTTCCAAAATGCAGCGAGTTTGGGTGCCACGATGAGACTCGTCGTGGAGAAATTACAAGATATGACGTGAGAAGACAGAAGTGAGGCGTAGCGTTGTGGAAACTTTTCTTCATGAATCTCAGGTTGTTCATATAATGTTTAAAGGAACATTTCTTTACATAGAAAGATTTCTATCATTTACTTGTTGTCTTTTCCACCAAAACAAAGGAAACATTTGGACTTTGCGTTACTTCTAGGTAATTACGCTCCGATTTTACTGGTCCGGCCCCCTTGTACGCGGCCCTCGGACCAGGATGGGTTTGACACCCTGGTCCAGACTCTGGGAAGAACCCGGAGAACCTGGAAGAACCCACGCAGACACACAGACATCATGGAGGACCGGCGCAAACCCAACCCGAGAACCACAAAAAGGAAGTACAGACTTTAAGTTAACATTTCTGGATTAGCGGTTAAATAAGAATTGGCAGCTGGTAAAATGCACGCCTGCCATGGTCTCGCCTAACACACACACACACACACACACACACACACACACACACACACACACACACACACACACACAAACACACACACACACACACACACATGGAAAAGGTCCTGGTGAAACCAGACCGGCGTGTGATTCCCATTTCTATTTACGCCCTCGTTATCGCACGCGACTGTTAGCGCTTTCATGCTACAAAAACAGCTAGCGTACAGGAAGACGTATCTATGTAAAACCAAAGGAAGTGAAAAGGCGAGGATTATTCATGTAATTAATCGCATTTATGACCCAGAATTCCCCGCCTCGGTCGCCCCGGGGCTTCGAGAACCGCCCGCTGAAAGAAAAGTGTCCGAGGACGTAAACAACGGAAAGAAAAGAGAGGGAAAAAAAACTACGTTTATTGTGTTTTGTCATTCTCTCGGCATCTGGGAGAGGGAGTTGAGTGGGGGAATATTAAAAAAAAAAAAAAAGAGAGAGAAGAAAAAGACTGGAACTTTTTTTTTTTCTTCTCCTCTTTCACAATAAAGTCCTAGACAGATGACAGCTGTGGACACACTGAGCGCAGGCTGCCTGTTTTATCGCCTTCACCCATAAATAAAGGAAAAAACGCCGAGTGGAAGAAATACAGTCAAAATATACGATTTATGGCAGCGGGCGCGGGAGGGAGTCTGGAGATTTCTTGGACAATATGAAAATAAAGCTGCAATAAAATGAAAAAAAAAAATTAAAAAAACGCACCGGGCCCCGAGTGCGGTCTGCGCAGAGACGTGGAGGCCCTCCAACGCCGCTCACTTTTATTACTCGGTCTGAAAAAAAAAAAAAAAAAAAAGAAAGAGGAGAAAAAGGCGAGAGACCCGTCCAGAGACCCGGACCATTACGGTCGAGGCCGCAGTCTCCATCCACGCACCCCCAGGACCTTCTCACCGAGACGGGAGGGGATGCGTGGCGGCTAAATCACCCCGGCGTCCACATAAAGAATTAAAAACGCGATTAATCGCGGCAATTACTGTAATAACCGACTGCCAGGGCTTGTGTAAACAGCCGCGGGTGGGGGAAAAATAATTTATGCTTCTGATAGTAAAACGGACTCCCGGTTTATTTAAGCGGTCGGTGACGTTCCGATGATCGCCAGCGGGACGAATCATTTACCGCCATTTTCATTCACCGCGTCCTTTTCAGCCCTCAGCTATGCTGTTTGAATCCTCCGCAAAGGAAGGCCGAGCAGAGAGAGGACAGATCTTTTTTTTTTTTCCCCCCTATTGTAGAGCACCGCATCTTTCTTGGCCGGAGTTGCACATCAGATCTAGGGTTTCACAGAGCATACCAGGGGACCGGCGAAACTGGAGACAATAACAACAAATATGGGCTTGTATTTTTGGATTGTGATTATAAAGCCAGTTTCACAGTTTAATACTCCGGGGAGAGCAAACAAGCTGTGCCGTTCAAAGGGAAACCGGCGTCCAAAATGGGATCAGATCTTCTGGCGGTTTCCAAGTGCGCTCGGAACATGAAACGAGGGGCCACAAGACGGGGCTCCGAGGGCCGACGCGACCGAAGGTTGGTTTACGCTCGGCGTTAAACGCGAATACGGCCCGGAACTTCCGTCCGTCCTCTGGGTTGAAGTCTGCGCGGTACCGTCGGGAGCCATGAGGGGCAGTGGAGCACGATGCGCTCAAGTGCAACCAGCAAAAGGACGGGAGATGAAGGAGACGCCACGCTGAGAAGAATTCTATGTTCTCATGCCGTGCATCTAATGGCGGCATCTTTCTTATCTGGACTCACACCGAAAGATTTTCAGTCCGACTTAAAACAGAAAGTCAGAGATAAAAATTAGGAGTCTTACTCATCTCAGCCGTGAAGTATAAGGTGGTGATCCCATCGCTGTTCCTCGTCTTACAAAGATATCAAACGTGTCAAACAATATCACCCCAAGTCTCGGAGTCTTTACGGTGGAGAAACACAATCGACACCCAGCAGATGAGATCCGACAAAACCAGAAACAGGAAACCTGGTTGACGAACAATCTCCAGAGACGGAAGTGATGTGGAGCTTCCAGAAGATGGTGGATGCGGGCAGAAGAGACGGCTCGGACCACGGCGACTCTCTGACGGATCACCACCCAGTGGAGACGGAGACGAAGCGACAGGGTTAAATAGCAGAGGCTCAGCAGATACCTGGGAGAACATGGCTTGGTGGGGAAACAATAGCTGGAAGAATTGAGTTGCAGTCTTGCAGATAGTGACCCTGTAAGATTCAGTCTTTGTTACGATCATTTCCACTATTTATCACACGCTGTGAGCACTGCGACTTGAACAGCAATGCGGCTAATTTATGTTTTTTTTGGCTAACGAGCTTCAAGCCGCCAAAACATTTATCCTGGTCGCATCGGACCGATGAAACGAGCGTGAAATTCTGAGGATGTTCAATTCAAATACGAAGAAAAAATGGATGCATGGATGGACTTTTCCTTACCTTTTTTGGTTTATTTTATTTAACTCCTCATTGGTGGGACGAACTCCCGATAAAGGTCAGAACAGCGGAGTCGCTGCCCATCTTTCGCCGTGAGCTGAAAACATAGCTGTTCACCAAGAACTATCCTACTAATCACACCGAGCCCTGGCTTCCGACTACTGGTGCTTCGGATCTTCAGTGACTGAATTGCACTTTTTGTAAGTCGCTTTGGATAAAAGCGTCTGCAAAATGACTGGAATGTAGATGTAATTTATTATTCATCTTTTTCATCAGCCGTGTTACAGACACTGTTCAGAAAAACAGCATTTCTAGTTGATTCGTGGATGTTATTGCTATGTTTTTAATTAAAAGTTAAAAAAAAGTTTCTTTGTAAATATCTCATGTTACAACATGGACGTCTGCAGCTTATAGACAAGTGTGGCCTATATATGTACACATACATTTATTTTCTTCTATTCAGGCTTCCATTCAGGTGCGCTCAATTGTCAGTAGTTGATGATGCAGTGGATGGGTGGACGTTTAGTATTATTTATGATTAATATAACAAAATGATACATTTTTCATCAGCTGTATTACAGGCTCTGTTCAGAAAAAAAATATTTGCTGTATGTAATTATTATTATGTATTTATTACATAATTATTATTATCGTTTGTGGATGATGTCGGTAAGTATTTAATTAAAAGTGAAAAAAATGTGTCTGTGTAAATATATTATGTTACAACATGGACACCTACGGCTTATAGACCATTGTGGCCTGTATGTACACATAGATTTATTTTTAGTCAGTGCAGCTTATGTTCAGGTGTGTTCAATAGTCTGGAAATGATGGTAATTCTTTTAAACTACAAACTGGTCTTCAGATGTGAGCATTTGTGCGATGACTGTTTTCCAAGTCATTAATGAATGTGCAGCACACTGAGATGCTCCTGGGACGTTCAGAAGCTGAGGATGGCCATCAAGCTAAAAAGATGCAGTGACCGGCCACGGTCCAACATCTCAAAAAAAAAAAAACCGCAAAATATAAGGATGAAGAGGACGTCAGAAAACGAGAGAAAGGAAAGTTACGTTTTTATTTACACATTTTACAAAAATAAATTCACAAATACACTTTGGATCTCAACGCCTTTACAGCTTTTTAGAAGGTATGAGGTCTAGCTTCCGCCACCTTGACTTAAATAAAATAACAAAATAATAAAATAAAATAAAATAAAATAAAATAAAATAAAATAAAATAAAATTAAATTAAATTAAATTAAATTAAAAATAATAAAAAAAGATTAAAATTAAAATTAAAAACAGCTGAAAAAGCAGAAAACAAGATACTTTGAGGGCGTGGATCTCTCTCAGGATGTAATGTGTGTCATCACTTTACAGAGCATTTAGAAAGTAGTACAGGGAATATTTGTGACTCGACTTTGTGCAAGACATGAGATATTTGTGGCTTTTTTATCAACTAAACCTGTGAAGTCAGTTTGCCAAGCGAGTTAGCTCCTGCTAATGCTAACTTGAAATCAGTTGGAAGTATAACTCAACTGGATGCTTTCCGGCTTGCAGGATTCAGTGTATGGACAGCGGATCATACCTACCCATACTTACCGGGTTTCCTAGGTCGTCGAAGAAATCGCCATCCTGTAGTCCATCTTTTGAGCTGTCGGAGAAAACGATAATATAAATATGCGGATCAGATTGACACACCATCTCAATCGAACGTCTGGACAACTCAAGGTCTCCAATGTTCCTCCTGCATGTTTTTGGTATAGTGGGAGGAACCAAGAGGAACCTCCCGCAGGAGAACATGGAGGCTCCACACAGAAAGGGTCCCCGTTGGAATCCAACCAGGGACCTTCTCGCTGTGAGGCGCTAGCTCTGCAGCACCACGCCATTTCAAATGCTAAGACTAGTAGAACGGGTAAATACGTGAAAACCGTAGCAAAACAGTCACTTACAGGAAATCATACTCCACGTGGTAGGCCTTGTAGGTTATGAACGGATGTTCGAGAATTTGTTTGGGTGTGATCCTTTCCTTGTCGTCCCACGTGAGCATCTCCCTCAGCAGCTGCATGCACAGCTTCCACACTTCGCCTTCCGGTTTGTTGTCCTTCGCCTGTCACGGGGAGATGACGCTCAAATGAACCAGACGTTTTAAAGCGGAAAAATGCTGCTCGCTATGCGATTTCCTGAACTTACAGTGTAAACCTGGTCCAGATAACAGGTCTTGTTGCTACATTCATCTGACACTCGCTGCTCCAGACATCAAAAATGGAAAAAAAAAAAGTTACGCGTCAATAAATGAGGAGTGCTGGAAGGGGCTGCTACGAACGCCGGCGTTTTCACCTGGATGCATTCAAGTATTTCAGGCAGGTTTTTGGGATCGTTGCTTGTGGGTTCCCTCGGTAGAATGACAGGGGGTCCCAGGTAGTGGATCAAGTCTTCCAGCTGTAGCAGAAAAAAAAACAACTTATCCAGTGTGAATTATTGAAATCCGGAAGTTACTGATGGTCCGATAGCCGACGAGGCAACCGTCCACTGCTGCTACTACTCAAAGCATTGATATTTTCTGCAGGAAATCTTGTCGTTTATCTGACTCGAGAGGAGAAGATGAATCATTCTAACAACCGACGGCAAACACAAGGACATGCACGCGCACAAAAAATACCCGGAATACCACGAAGAGCAACACGGAAACCGTCCTCGGGCTGCTGTGGTGGCTCGTTCTACAGTGAAGAACACAGTGTGAGGGCGCGGTGGCTACCGGTGGCAGGTAACTTCAAGTTACTTGTGGAAATGTATTGGAAAATGAATAGGTTACGTTGAGTTACGAACACGCCCTTTGGGAATTTTGACTTAATATGGCAACATGGTACTTCTACCGAAATTAACAATGAGTTCGACCGCTTTCGTGGAGTTAGCGTTCATGTTGACGGCCGACCGATCAACCGGCCAATCGGATTAAAACCCCGTGGCGGGTATTTCCATAACGGAGGTGGTTGAGTGGCTGTCACCGAGAGCGGGTACGACTACCTACCAATCGAAACACGTTTTTGGCCGAGGACGGTGGCTTGCCGAACACCATCTTCGCCATCACGATGCCCAGCGACCAGATGTCCAGGGCCTCAGACACTGGGAGCCCAAGTATAATTTCAGGAGCCCTGAATGTAGAAGAAAGAGCTTTGTTATACTTGCGGAGCCAAACGTGAACTTGAGCAACACACGGAATGATATGGCGGTATCTGTGGACGATACCTGTAGCACAGCTGCTGAAAAACATAGTTGTGTTTTGTAGTTCGGAAACAAGCCGAGCTGAAGTCGATCAGCTTCACCTTGAAAGGCTTCCTCACCTGATCGACCAGCATGATGTTGCTCGGCTGAATGTCCGAATGTATGACGCCGATCCCTTTCAGGGCCAGTAATGCTACAGACATCTAAAAAGAAAACATTAATTTGCCATATATGTGATTTTCAGTTTGTGCTCATGTTCAACGAGGTTTAGGACTTTGTGTACCTGCTTTATGACAGTCCTAACATTCTGAAGACGCATCGGGACCCCCGTGAGATCGAGGTAGAAGCCCAGATTGATGTCCAGCTTCTCAAACACCAGGTACTTGTTGTTCCTCAGAGCACCGTAAAACCTGACGATGTTTGACTTGTACAGCTTTTTGTGCATTAAGCACTGCAGGATGTGCACCTGGAGACACGGGCCAAGTTCAGCACGTTAGGTGTGTGTTTGCGTGGGAAAGGGGAGGCGGTCCCGACGAGATCTCGTTTATAGTCCGACTAATTAACAAACTGGCTAATTAGCCGTGTCTAAAAAAAAATCCCATTTTTGAGTCGGATCTGGTAACTGCTCCTCTAATTACGCTCCCGTAAAATGCGGCATTCCTCGAGGATCAACTTTAGGACCTCTTTTTATATAAAGTAAACCCAACATCATTACGAGGGTGAAACAGACTTACTTTCCAGTTGCGTCTGACGGCACCGGCTCATTTGATATACCTCAACTTTCTAAAAGACGTTTAATGTTCTTATTTTTGGCTTCCCTTGCATTGCTACCGAACTAAGATCCTCAGCCCTCTCACTGCAAGCTTGCGCGCTGCAACGAGACATGTAGACTCAGCATTTAGGTTAGAAAAACTACCCATTTGTGCTGAATGATAGCGTTTATCAGCACAAAATGATCACCAAATTCAGCCGGTGTAAGGATTTGTATCTGTAATTGCAACTCCCTGGACAAACTGTATGAGCGGCCCAGTTTCCAAACTAGTGGCAAGTACAACATGACATTTAACTAAATTCTGATAACAAATGTTTACCGATAGGACCTTTTTTTAGAACCGGATTTGTGCAGCTGATCTCAAGTGACATTGAACGGCTACATTTAGACTAAATATGTTCTTAATCTATTCATGACCTCTCAAAAGCGCTTCTTCTCAAATCTCTTTGGAATAAGAATTGAACAGTCATACCTCATTACTGTGGTAATTCGGCTTGATAGGCGTCTTTACCACCACAGACTGATTAAATTTCTCGTCCAAACACTCAAATACTTCTGCAGAGCCACCTGATTTCAGTGTTCTCAGCCTCTGAAACCTCATGGGAATGGACTCATTCTTCCAGATAGAATTCCAAATGGTTAACAAATTCCAACCCATAATGCTGAGAAGAGAGCAAAGTGGGGAAACTGGTTTAATGCCTTAAAAGAAAAAAGACTCGAGCTGTGCGTTTGAGGTCTTATTTATCATGTGAATAACACATCCCTGCAATTTGCCCGTTTTGGTTTATGTAAGCTTTTGCGGCACATACAAAGTAACCTAAATAGCCATTATTCAACGTGAGCTATTGCTTGTAATTGCATTAGTCAAATAATTATATTCAGTGGGCTAATCTCCAATTATAACCCCATCCTGTTACACGAGGTACTCCCCAAGGGCCCGCTTTAGGACCTCTTAAATTCTCATTTCTCATTAAAATTTATTTTATGTTGATGGAGCGGGGAAAAAGTATCTTAATCTGCCCATAATCAAAACCGAGATCATTCGCAACGGAAATGGCGGTTAAATTAGCGACGCTGAGTAACCAAATGGTATATGCAACTACAAAATAAAAGCGAACGGCTTACGTGTGGTTCTCGATTAGATGTAGAAACCGCATCTTCGGTCGTTCCGCTTTGTGAGTCTAGTATAGCGACTCCGCTTCACACCAGTCTCTCTAATATAAGTTTCTTTGCGTTCACAATTGGAAGGCTTCGGTCACAAGTCGGTGTCTGTTAGCGCAACACTTCACAGATGGCGTGAGGAGGCAGTTTCCCTTTAGCAGCCTGCAGGGCGGCTTCACGGTCAGCATGGTCTTCCACTTCTGTGAAGTTTTACGGCGACTGAACGGCAGGACGCAGGTTAAACACTGTGAAATGGGAAGTTGTGATGTCACATAGGGGATGCAGAGTGTGTGATGTCATGCAACGGGCCTGGAAATGCTTTTCTATAAAAGAATGGCTCAAGGTTGATCTTATCTCGAGTATGAAACGAAGGCTTGGTTTCATGAGAGTGATGCAACTGCAGTCCATAGCGGAGCTGATAAATGTAAAATAAGAATTTTGTTCCTCTGCGTTTCTGATCATATTTAAATTAATAAAATTCAAAAGAGGAAGTTTGTTTTCAAGTCAGAATAAGTTATATAAAAAAAAAATCCAAGTTGTGCTATCCAGAATGAATGATTCATTCGACGGAATAAATAGAAACATGTATGGAATCAACGCAAAATGTACTTTCACTGTTATCAGGATGTGGGAGCAATTTTCAAATGTAAAAAAAAAAAAGCTTTGTAGGATTTAAATGGCGTTTAAAGGATCCCTCCTTGCAGTATTTTTGTTGCCTCGCAACTAGCCAATTAATATAACTGCAATTTAACTTGAGTTGTCGAAGAAAGGTGTATTTTCAATAGTGCGTTACTGGCAATGCTAACTACGAAGAGGAATTCATTTCATTAGCGCCTTGCTAGCGCCCATTCGGTAAAGAACTACAAATCCCAAGCAGCCTTGCGCTCATTACCATAGCAGCGGGAAGCTCGCTCGGCGTCGACAGTCATGGAGAACCAGAGCCGGGTGTTCGCCGTCCACCAGCCCGCCGCCGACGGCGAGAAAGCGGCGGGAGTCGTCGGGCGGGCCGCCGGCGGTACCAGAGGGAACCGGGAGCTCCAGGTCACCGGGACGGCGGAGGTGTCGTGCCGGGCCGACAGAGCGTCGGTTCGGGTCAGCGTTGGCAGCGGGAAGGAGTCGGTCAGCGAGGTTACCGGCAGCGTGTCTCGGCGGCTGGAATACATCCTTCAGTCTCTTAGGTGAAAAAACAAAAACGCCGCCATGTCCGAACGTCAACGCGGACGTTCGGCTGACGTCAGACGTTCGGCTGACGTCATCGAACTGACGTTACGTTTTGACGTTCGTCCTGTAAGTGACATCATCCACCGCTTTTCAACATCGTGAAAGATAATGAACATAAAAAACAACGCTAAATCTTTTTCTTTCCTTCAGAAAACGATGTGATTTGGATAGAATTGTGGTGGTACGCCATCAATAGAAAGGAAGGAAATAATCTAAGTAAACTTCAAGAAAATAAGCATTTGTAAATTAATTTTATTAAAAAAAAAAGTCATACAAAATAGCGAAAATATCAGAAAAGACTGCCGGAATAGAATTAGTGCCTGGAAATGCTTACGTGAACTAAAACTTTTTCCGGAATTACCCGCAGATTAGAAAGAAAATTAGCTAAAAATGAGGGGAAAATTCACCTTAACATTGTAAAGAAATCAACAAGCGGTTGAAAAAAACAATAGGATTGAAACTTTTCCCTCATCAGAATGAAGCTTGTTGCAAAGACCTTTTTCCTGTTTAGAGTATAAAGTGATTCAGAGCAATGTGCTCTGTGTTAAAAAGTCGTAAGCCACGCATAGACCCTCACCTGTGCGACCATGTATCATCTTCCATCCGAAACCCGACAGACAGCACGACGTGAGGGAGGAGGACTCGGCAGTGAGCAGGTTTCTCCACCGGGAGGCAGAACTTTACCGAATGGACGCGGAGGTTGAGTACCAGGAAGAAACGTGGAGACTTTGGAGGGCTCCTCAGCTTTGGCTGACCTCCGGTGTGTGTGTGTGTGCACACCCCGACAGGTGACGGTCACTTTCTCGGACTTTGAGAAGATGGAGCGGATCTGTTGTGTTTTACTGGAGAAGCTGGACAAGAGCGTGAGCGTGGGAGCGCCGCGATTCTACCACAGTGCAGAACGCCTGAGCCGGCTGAGGTGAGGCCGAGCACGAGACGTCTTTGTATGTAGGAGCTGTCGTTTATGTGATCCTGTGTGTGTGTGTGCAGGCAGAACGCGTGCGTGCAAGCAGTGGAAAACGCGCAGCAGAAAGCCATCGGGATCAGCCGGCTCCTGGGTCAGAGCCTGGGGCCGCCCCTCCTGGTCAGAGAGGAGGAGACGCGGGAGTGGAGGGACGAGGACGAGGAGGACGGCGGGCAGGGAGACGCTCCGGCTCCTCAGCTTCCCCGCCTGCCCACCATCACCGCTTCGTCACGGGTGACCGTCTCTTTCACCCTCAGAGACAGAAGCAGGAAAAAACTCTGAAGACGTCACGTACAGAGAGTGGTGTCGTGCAGAAAAACAATCAAAGAATATTGTTTGGAAAGTTGAAATTTGGGTGAAAAGATTGAGTAAACGTGTAACTTGTGTTTACAGTCACACACACACACACGCACACACACACACCGCCTCGCCGACTGTAGAGGCTCCTCCGCTCCCGTGCTCAGGTTTCCAGCACAGGCGCAAGTGTAACTTTGAGATGAAAGCAATCTATTTTTTAATTGTTCCAATTGTCTTGGGTGGAGGCAGAAGGCTGTCCGCCTTGCCGCCTTGCTCGTGGGGGAATGTTGGCTTCATCGTGAAGCGTGTTGTCCGGACCTGCTCTACGTGGAAAGTGTCATCATAAAGCTGTGTTTTGATTTGGCGTCACAGAAATAAAATCTAACGTGACTTCCCAGATCCGCTCACATCTCTGGCTTCGATTCACAGCCGACATTGTTTTTGTCTTTTTTTTTTTTTTTTTTAATGGGAGAGAGGATTTTAAGCAAACACAATGCTGTAGGCAGCCTTCGTAGACAACAACAAACTCGCAGTCTCACTTACGGAGACAATTTTTCTTTTTCCATTGCTGACGAAATTCAGAGAATTAATTTAAAATGTCATTGGATTGCAAAGCATGGCAAAATCTGCTTTATCACAATATATTAAAAGAGCGCAGGCGGTGACCTGTGTATCGCAGTTCACGGCGTCTCCTGAGGCCCCGCAGAAAACCCGGTGCCAAAAATGAAGCAGGAAATCTTGTCCCGCGAGACCCGAGCGGCACCATTTCGTCAGCAAGCGCGAGAGATTAAGGAGGCAGGGACGGGTTTGAGACATCGCACCGATGGGAGCGCCGAGAGTCCCAGTGAAAACATCAGATCTGAGGAAAGCATTTGGCAATTTTTTTTTTATCTACTCAGTACAACGCATGACTGACAGACTGCATTTGGACCGTGGAAGAAGATAATATTGTGTGTGTTGTCAGTTCACTGAGGTGTCGTCCACCTCGTCCTCGGGGAAAATCTCTCTGAGCCAAGGCTGCAGGGCGAAACGCTTCCCGTCAAAGTGTGTGAAGTAATTCTCCAGGGTGGGAATGTCCGGCTAGAAACATCCAACAGTAAAATGAAGGCAAAAACGGAGGTGCGCGTGACCGCGTGTCGGCGTACGGTCGTGGCCGGTACGTACCCTCATCCCGCTGACGCGCTCCAGTTGTGTCTGAGGTAAGTATCCGACCAGGAGAGAGGAGGGTCCCGGCCCACTGAACAGCACTTTGTAGTGAGGGGTATTTTCCGCCACGGTGCCCTGCGTGCACACAGTCAGGAGGCCGGAGATAAACAGGCTGCGCTCGCACCGCTGCAGCCAACAAGTGGGATCTGGTGACATCTAGTAGCCACGTTGTGTATTGCGGGGCTAAAAGCCTCGCTCTCATAGCAGTGGGGAAAAGAAAGCATCAATTGTGTCCAACATAATAAAGCTTTTTTTGACATTCGATGCCGTGACATTTAAATTTATAATAGCAGTGATTCTATTACTTTCGCGAGCGCCCGTCGTCACAGCGACCGCGAGGAAATCCGGGATCTGTTCAGAGCGTAATCACGTGCGGCTTGAGGCGAAATCGGCAAAGTTGTGTAGATTAAAAATGTTAAAATAAAAGCATGTCGTCAGAGTCTGCCGACCAGGACACGAACTCCGCAGCTGGCGAACGTCATCGCAGTGACATCATGGCGTTTTTACGCTTGCAGGCCCACGCAATGTTACACATACTGTTGGAGAAGACCACAAACCTGGGCCCGTTCCTCTTCTGCAGATGCGCGACATGTTTTAAAAGGTCCTTATCGATTTCCTGCCGCTGCCCATGACAGTGCACTCCAGCGGAGGAGTGGGACGTTGAGAAAGCGCGGGCGAAGTAGTGAGCACACACCGAGTGTACCGACATTTGAATTTAAAGACGTGGAGCAGTTCTGGTCGGTAATGTTTGGAAATAATATTCTTTTGATTTTAATTCGAAGGCTATTTCTTGCAACTCATTGATTATCCCAGCCGCTCGCCGCAGCGCTAACACCTCTGCCGCCATTTGGGAAACACCGACTGGCCAAGAAGGACACACACCGGACGCATGTGGCGTCGCGTCTGCTGACCTCAAAGCTGGAGTACATTTTTTCGATCCACTCGACCGGCGCTTTCATCTCGGGGTCCCAGCTCACCACCACGCCGACCCTGTGGCCCTTCCTCTCCATCACCACCTCCCCGACCCGCAGGAAGACGAAGGGCGGCCGGGGGCTGCGCACCGCCCTGGAGGCTGCAAGGGACAACACGGTTTACTGCGGTCAAACACAAACAGGGAGGTATTTACCATCGCACAAGTGCCAGGTCATATCCTGCTACCTCATTTCAATTTCACATGGAAGAATAATCTTTCTAAAGAAATAAAACCCAACTGGAAACACCTGGAGTTTCACCGGAGCGCATGCTTGTTCTTTCTTTTTTCTTTTTTTTTTGAATGGAGAAACTGCTTAGCTTTGCCTTTGCGTAAAACAATTTATTTGAAGAGGGAAATTCGCATCAAAGGTCCTCACATTAACGCTTGTTTGTTTTCTTTGTGTGTGGAGTTTGGGGGCTTTCTGGAAGGCCTCCATTGAAACCAAAGTGTTTTCGGGGTGGTTAGCATGTCCTCAGACTTGAAAAAGACGGAAACCATATTTCATCCAAATCAGCGCCATGATGTCATCTCTTCGGCATCACTTTTAATCCATTTACTGACATTAATAAAGTCTTAGAAAGTGATGTTTTTTTTCCCCCAAAGGGCTGTTTGTAATCATTTCACGCGGATTTGGCAGAAAAGTTTTCTGTCTTTTTTTTTCCCCAGTAAATCAAAATGTCTTTTAATTTGGATTTATTACTTCGTAACACGAGCAACGACCAAAACAGGACGGGCGCACGGGGGTGTTTTGGATTGCTGAAATAGGATTTCTCAAGACATTTGACGTTGGGCTAAGCTAATGGGCTGGAAGGGGGCGTCTGGCTCCGGAGGTCAGCGAGGGGTCGAACAATGTCTGACAAATGAGGGAAAAGAAAACAGATGCAGAAAATGAGTCTGAATCCAGACTAACGTGAGATTTCTTAAAACGACTCCGTCTGCAAAAGGTGAGATGATGGAATCGCAGCATTACCGAACCGGCTCTCGTCCGCAACATCACATTTCCTCGCCATTCATGACATGAGCGAATACATCCCGGCACACACACCTCCAAAGAATCCCTGGTTGTTGTCGTAAAGCATGTGCTCAAAGGCTGGCGACTCCGCAACTACTTTATCTTCAAAACCAATCAAAGACCTTTAAAAAAGGGAGAGAGGTTGTGAGTTCTGATCCCATTGGCTTTTTTAATTGATCATAGGGCTAGGCAATATATTGTTATGATGTAGATTTTTGTGTGTTTAAAATTACGATTCCCAATCATCCACCCTGATCCGGACACACACTGACATTGTTTTTTTCTTTTGTTTTCAGCAGCTCTTTAGCAATTACAGGCTAAAGCGCTAATACTTTTTTTTCCCATCAAAATAGCTGGATCGTTTTCAAAACCAGGGGTGAGTGCCAGTATCTATTTCAAAACAAAACACCCAAACTGCCTGAATAAATTGTGTCACCTCAGTTGACCGGAAACAAACAGAAACCTACCAGAAGAATCAGGCTAAAGACGGAAAACCATCTTGTCTCCAAATGGGAAATGCCACGAGTGAAGTGGCATTCAATACATTTAAAATAAACAACGCATTGGCAAAAACGAGCGGGTAAATAAATGAATGACTGAAAGAGCAAGACGACGAGTGACGCCATCGGGACCAAAAACTGCTTAGAATATGGAAATGGAAAGTAAGTTACCGGGAATGATTGGTTATAGAAACAGGTGTTGGTTATGGTGTTTATCTGCCCACATAAGAATGAGACCAGGGTCTCTGTGTTTTCTTGGTGTGTTTCACTGACCTGACCGAGTCCACCTGCCGCCTCATCCAGTCCGTCCACACAGTCGCGTTCAGGTAAGACGCCCTCCACTCTTTCCACATTCGACTTAACCTGCAAGGTCACCGTTTCACTTCGTTAATCCCAAACACACACACACACACACACACACCTGGATCAGGAAGTGGAATCTGCACAGTTCCCTAACAGCGATACCTTGTTCTTTCAGTTCCTCTAACCTCATCTGAGCTCAACCTTCAAACTATCTCGAACTATTCTGGGATCTCCCTCACTGTGAGCTCAGTGTGGACTTTTATAACTGATGGATTTCCATCCCTTCACTTGTTTAGCGTTATCTCTGTGTGATTGACATGTTTATTGTCATAATCTGCATAATCATGTAATAAAGTTCTGTTATTGCACTTTTTTTAAAAGTCAAACAGCTCTTTCCAGTCACCCGACTTCCAGTTTATCCAGTGATTGTTTCGGTGCGTCTGCGGATTCCGGTTGAACATCTGGCGGAAGCTGAAGGTCCGAGTCGGTGCCGGGACTTACCGGGCGGCGGCGTGGTACCGCTGCGCCACCGTGCCGCTCCACCGGGAGATGAGGTACTGCGCCGGGACGGCGGAGAGCAGCAGGGCGAGCTGCAGGGCCGCGGCGGCGGACAGCTGAGGCATGAGTGCTGCGGTCACCTGCGGAGGGATACAAGGAGCCCAACTTTTAACGCTACTAGCAAAACGATGCTAACTTTTAACGGCTACAACCGGAAGCGTCGGGAGACGTGAATAAAAGTTCTTCCGGTCGAAAATGTGTATCACCTCGCTTTGGAATCCGGATAGACTAGTGCGCAAACATCGCTCGTCACTCGCCTTCGTTTCTGTTTTTATTTTATTTACATAACGCCCGGCCGACGCCGCGGCAGAGACACCTGTATATTTACATTTCGGCCACGATGTGTCAACGTGGACCCCGCCTCCTTCTCCGGCTCGTCCAATCAGCGACGACCACGGTGGAGCTTCCGGCCTGTAGCGTCGCGACACGTCAGACCGAGCCGAGCTCGAGGGGGTCCGGACGGGGAAGTGGAGGTTCGGAATCGGTTTCGGGTGCAGTACCCCAGTGTGACCACGAGATGGCGCTGTTGTACCCAAATCTCTTCATGGAGTCTTACAATTAAGAGTTGTTTTACAATTAGTTTTTTGGAAAAAAATTCTGATTAACTTCCATAACAGCGTTAGCTGTTGAGGGAAATGTGTTTTCAATTTTTTTTTTGGATTCTAGTTTCGTTGTTTGCTGATGACATCTGTAGTGAGAGGAGAGAACAGGTGGAGGAACATCTAGAGGTGGAGGTATGCACTGGAGAGGAATGAAGGTTAGTCGCAGAAAGACAAAATATATGTGTGTGAATGAGAGGAACTCGGGTGGAACGGTGAGGATACAGGCAGTGGAGATCGAGAAGTTGGAGGATTTCAAGTACTTGGGGTCAACAGTCCAGAGTAACGCAGAGTGTGGAAAAGAGGTGAAAGGACGGGTTCAAGCAGGTTGCAATGGGCGGAGAAAAGTTTCAGGTGTACGAAGAGATAGAAGAACATCAGCCAGAATGAAAGGAAAGGTGGAGGAGACAGCGGTGAGACCAGCATTGCAGTAAGGACTAGAAACAGTGACAATGACCAGAAGACAGGAGGCAGAGCTGGAGGTGGCAGAGATGAAGATGTTGAGGTTCCAGGATGGAGAGGATCAGGAATGAGTCTATCAGAGGAACAGCACATGTTAGATGTTTTGGAGAGAAGGTCAGAGAAGCCAGACTGAGATGGTTGGGTCATGGACAGAGGAGGGATAGAGAATATATTGGTAGACGGATGCTGGAATTGGAGCTGCCAGGCAAGAGGTCTCGAGGAAGACCAAAGAGAAGATGTATGTACATAGTGAGAGATGATATGAAGGTAGTTGGTGTGAGAGAGGAGGATCCAGAGAATAGGGTTAGATGGAGAAAGTGAATTCACTGTGAAGACCCTTGAAGGGGAAAGAGCAAAGGAAGAGAAGAATTTGTCACAGGGGTGCAGGACATGTATGACTGAGACAAAGTGATGACTGAGACAGTTTGGACATGAACACTCCTCTGTTCATGTCCAAACCATGGTGAAGATCTGGGTAGAAGGTTGCTGAAGATGGAGCTGCCAGGCAGGAGGTCTGGAGGAAGACCAAAGAGAAGATGTATGTACATAGTGAGAGATGATATGAAGTGAGTAGGTGTGAGAGAGGAGGATCCAGAGAATAGAGTTAGATGGAGAAGGTGGATTCACTGTGGAGACCCTGAAGGGAAAAGACCAAAGGAACGGAAGTTTTGTCGTCTGCTAAGCGTTTCTTTGAACAGATTCTCTTAAGCACATTACTGAAAGTTCACCACTGTGGAACAATTAAAGGCACGCTCTGTTTGATTCTGTGACTAAAAATGCTTGAGGAAAATAAAACAATTTTACATCTTCAGTTAAAATTGTGAATTCAAAAAGAGCACTTCACAGACCTCACGTACGGACAATCGTTCACTCTCTCAATCACACATCTGGACACTTCAGGGTCTCCAGTGAACCTCCTGCATGTTTTTGGACCGAGGAACCCGTGCAGACACGAGGAGACTCCACACAGAAAGACCCCCGTGAAACATCTGATCAGGTCGACCTTCTCACCTCAGGCTTGCTCCATCACCGACGCCAGTGTCACACCTTATTGATAAATCCAATTTGCCTCCTTGAGAAAACAAGTCGTCGGAGGGATAAAATTCATAAAATGAAGGACTGCTTGGGTTAAAAATCAGAATTAAAAAACAAACAACCAACGTTCTCCTCCTCGAGCGAGGCGTCCATCAGGTCTTACCCCCTCCTCGATGTCAACGTCATGCTTCCTTGAGGTTTTTCGGACGTCGAAGCGGCGCCGGGCTCCCCCGCCTTCAGGAGAGGGGGAAGCTGTGATGTCACAAGGAAGCTGTGTGTGACAACTGGAATGTGTGTTTTGGAAACGTTAAGGCGTGAAGAACATATATGTGTGTGTGTGTGTGTGTGTGTCCTATGACTGTGAATAAAATACCCAGAATTCAACGCGAGCAGGGACGGCTAATGATTTCAAATCATCCACGTCTGTTTCCAGGCAACCGTAAAGACCAACGGCCCGTAATCTCATGGATATAAATACATTCTGTCAGAGAAGGTTATCTTTAGCCGGCGATACGCCGCGAAATGCAAATGTAATCTGATTTCTCAGCGATGCTGCTTAGAGGAATGAGTACAAAATGCCGCGGCGTTTATGGAAACACAACTGTTTATTTTACTTAAAATATTGGTATGAACTAACAGGACAGCAGTACTCCCCTACACATACATTCTAGCTCGATGCTTCTTTTTCGTATTAATTCCTTTAATATATAAAAAAAGTATTCAAACTAACAAAGACATCCTCGTGTGAAACGGACTCCTCTCGCCCTCCACTTCCGTCTGGGTTCATGTTAAACACACTTTAGAACCTCAAAATGTCCCCGAATGCTCACATGCAGCCAGTTCACTCACATAAAACACACACACACACACACAAACACACACTCGGTGACCTTTAACCTCTGACACAGTACTGCCACAGCCTGTCGGAGGCCATGAAAAAACAAACAAACAAAACGGCTGACATGGAAACGAAGCCGAGCAACACACACTCAAATGACATACAGAAGTGTGTGTGTGTGTGTGTGTGCGCGTGTGTGTGTGAGAAATACACGAAGACCAAGTCTGGAGTGATTTTAAGGCCCCTATGAAATGGCCTGACACTCAGGAATCCCCTGTGAAGGATCCTGGTCAGCTTCTTCTTCTTCATCTTCCTGGTTTCACAGCAGAGGTGCAGTTTGAACCCTTGACCTTCTCTGACCTCCTCGTGGCCTTACTGGGAATTTCATGCGCACACGATGCAAATTAACTATTGGCAAGTTTTAAGTGAGTGCGACGTGCAGCGGTGAGCACCTCCACCTTCAGTTTCCGAGTTCTCCACGTGACTGCTTGGGGTTCCTACCGCAGTCCAAAAACATGCACGAGGTTCATCAGAGACCTTAAAACCTCCGGCCAACGAGTGAGTGAATGGTAGGATGTCTCTAAATGGTTGTCGATATGTAGCCCTGTGATCCACTGTCGCCCCATAACTTCAGGATAAGTTTGATTATGAATGACTGAGTGTTTTCAATATGGAAAAAGGACATAAATTGCACAAAATTGACCTGGAGTTAAATTTTGTGCTGAAAAGTTGCTTTAAATTTAGCAAAGTGAATTTCAAGGAAAGGAAAGGTGGAAAGAAAATATATTTCCTCGTTTTCTAATTTAAAAGGCTTTTTTTTAAAAACATTAAAAAAAAAAATAAATAAAAAAAATAAAATAAAAAATCACATGATTACATTTACAGCAGAGGGGGTTTTGGGTTCAAACTGCACCCCTGCATCCCAAACTTCCTCCCTGCAAACAGACTTCATGGACAAATCCGAAAGAACGAAGACTCACTTTTGGGACGATGTGGGGATCAAACTCTGTTCATACATTATATGAGCCAAAACCTAGAAAGGGTGAGGGGTGAGTTTCTCCTCGGGTGCATCTGACGGGGGAACACCTGACAACTGAAAGACACCGAAATTTCCTCCACGAATTCCAATGAAAATTGGCAAAGTGGCAAGAAATCACCCAAAAAGTGAGCTTTCCTAGAACGGAGGCAGATTTTAGGATCAATGGGGGAAATGGTTTGTTTTTCATAAAAAAAGCAAATAAAATAAAATGAAGAAGTCACTGGAATTAAAAACAGAGGTCGGGGGTTTGTTTCCAGGGCCGCACCGCCTCGTCTTTAATAAACCTTGGCAGTTTCACCCGAGACGCCCGCGATGCCGCAGAGAGAGGAACCAAAACACCAAACTGACTTTCGCAGTGAAAAACAGTGACAAGAGAAAAGATATTTGTAAAAAAGGGGACGCCAGAAAAGCAAAAACATTCAGAGGCAGGTTTGGAAAACTTCAGAATTCGGCCGGGACGAACCCAAAGGGCGTCCGGTCGTCGAGGGGCTCCTCCGTCGCTGCGTCGCTGGAAATGTGAAAAAACGTGAAGCCGGGGTGTTTGACTCAGAAGGCCGGTTTCTTTTTTTGTCTTTCTTTGTTTTTAATAAGCCCTCAACAGAAGCCAGTCAGGTCCAGTCTAGACAACAGAATTGTAATTAAAAAAACAAAACAGAAAATGCAGCGAATGGATGAAGAGGATTCAAACACATGCCGAAGTTGCAAAAAGGCACAAGATCAGGTGGAAATAAGAAGTGTCGGAGTCACTGGGTCATCTCTACCCTTTGCATCCAAACACCAATCTGATGCTCAATACAAAAACATTTAGGTTAAAATAGAAAAAACGTCCGGGAGAAACACAACGATCTTTAGACTTTCTTGGTATCAAATGTCCATAAAATGATTCTTTCAGACGATTCATTCGTTGCGTCGCTGGGAGAAGGTCCGCGGTCCATCACAGAGACACATGCAGATGTTCACACATCATCTAGACACACAAGCATTCACCCGCTCATTCATGGAAATCATGGAGACTCCAGCCAGAATCCAACCCGGGACCTTCTCGCAGCGAGGCTGCGGTTAAATTTGCATTTACTAATTTGCAGTTTTTCCACGTACGAGGTAAAACAGCTGCGCTTTCTTTGAAAAAAGAAGTTAAAAAAAAAAAAGTGGTTAAAACTACCTTAAAATGAGCCTCGAGATTAAAAAAAAAACCAATACGATGAAGATTGTGGTAAAACAACTCCCAGGAAAATGAAGAACGTTGGAGGTTATTTCAATATCAGACCCAGCGGAGCGCAAAGAGACGAGATGACACAGCGACGGGCCTTTCTCTCTCCGTCTCCAGTCACGGTTCGGGGTTTCAGAGCTCTGTGTGTGTGTGTGTGTGTGTGAGAGAGAATGAGTGTGTGTGGAAACATACCAAACATTAAAAAAAAAAATCTTTAAAATACACAGGGTCGCTCCCTACGACTGCACCGATAGCCGGGTGTGTGGCGAAGTGCATGTGGAAAGGCGGTGCGCTGACGCTCCTCTGCTCGTACCTTTCAGGTATAAACTGACAATAGGTTGGTTATAAGGATAATATATTGACATGAATAATGGTATGTTTACAACAACAGTAAAGTCTTTTTTTTTCTTTTTTTTTTCCTCAAACTGCTATAAATACATATCTTTGAGAGGTTTCACAACGATCAAACCTTATGCCACTGTTTGTACGCTGAATGACACACTCGACTGCGATATATAAAAAAAAAAAAAAAAGAAACACACACACACACACACACAGACGCGTATGCACACACACACACTCCTCCCGTCACATCCACTGGCATCGTCAAGACTTTGTTCGTACATATACAGGCACATGTACTTTGCAGGGTAGAGGCCAAGCACGCTTTTACACACCCACACACACACACTTGCACGCACACACACACACACACTTGCACACAAACACACACACCTACACGCGCTCACGCAGACATAAAGGCACAAGGTATTGCTAATGTAGAGGACGCGCTGAAACAGGATATCAAGATGTGTAAATGAACCCCCTTTCATCCGCGCATCCTGTTACTCCTCACAGTGGATAAAAGAAAAAAAAAAAAGGAAGGAAAATAAGAAATAAGAGATGCTTTTCTTCCTAACCGACATGCAAAGGAACAAATCACCCACGCGCATGGAGAGTAAACAAACCCTACAGGTCTACAGTACCGCCGGAGGGTACACCATTTGGTATTTTAGCGCAGACGGACACTCCTCGGGTCAGCTAGTGTGTAAGACTTTACGAAAAAAAAAAAAAAAAAAGAAATAAAAAAACAAAACAAGAGCGCCGATCGTCTCGTACAAATGTTAGAAAAAGCGGGGAGGGGGGGTGGAGGGGGGAGGGGCTGGGGGTGTACTTTAAAAAAAGTGGGAACAGGGGAGGGTTTTATTTTTCCACAGACCAGACCTTTTTCAGCTCGGTGGGTGTCTCTGACCTTCCCTCAGGGGAAAAAGAAAAAAAATTAAAATAAAAATCGGGTAAGATAAGGTACGCGCCCCCTTCCCCCGCCCCCCCCCGCCCCAAAGGTGATTTGTTTCAAGTACTAAAACTCTACTAGTTCGACACCCAAAGTGTTTTTAAGGTCAGACGGAGGTGAGGGGCGTCCGCGGTCATCTGTGGGTCCAACATGGACCAATAATGGCGGTGGAGCCGAGCGGCCTGCCTTACTGGTGTGTGTGTGTGTGTGTGTGTGTGTGTGTGTGAGCGCCGGGCCGCCGAGGAGGAAGGGGAGGACGTGGAGGACGAGGAGGAGGGATGTTTCCCTCCCGACAGCTTCCAATAGCAGCGGCTCGCATGTACACAAACACGGGTGGAAACCGGCAAGCCCGTCCGATCGGCTCCCCTCCGCGCGCCGGACCGAGAGGAACCCCGGCCGGATCCCGTGGCGACTCGGCCTCGCCGCATCCCTGTGAGTCCGGGTCCGGTCGTCACGGTTACCAGCCGATGAGGTTGGCCTTGGCCTTTTCCGTCAGCTTGCGGACGCGGCCTTTGGAGGAGGTACCGAAGGTGATGGACGAGTCCTCGAACAGCAGCTGCCTCTGCTCCTCCTCGGAGTCCTCCTCCATGTACCACGCCGAGCGTCGCCCCTGGTTACGCGTGCGCATCGACCCGCCCGCCGCGTCGCCCGCCTCCTCGTTCGGAGACTCCTTCCGGCTCGATCTCTGAGAAGTAGTCTGCGGGGGCGGCGTCGCCTCCTCGTGAACTCTCCTGCTGCTCCTCCTCAGAGGTTCGGGCGACTCGGCGGGCGGAGGAGGAGGCGGCGGCGGCGGCGGCGCTTCCTCGGTTCTTAAAGCTCGGGGCCTGCCTCGCCGCCGCGGTGCCGCCACCGCCGCCGCCGCCGCTCCAGAGTCCGACAGAGCAGAGGCTTCCTGCGCCGACGACACTCCGCCGCCCTCGTCGCCCGTGGATTGGTCGACGTCGTCGTCGGGGGTGGAGCTCCGGTGGTTGCCGCCGGGCCTCCTCTCCTCCCCCTCCTGCTTGCCCTTCTTGCCCTTCTTCTTGCCGGGCGGCCGACCCCGCGGTCTGGCGGGGCTCGCCGGCGTCGCGACCTCCGGCGGACTCGCCGGGGAATCCACTCTGGATTTACGTCCCTTCCTCCCGACGCCCAGGGTCACGTGGGCGCTGTGACCGTTGAGGTGGGCCGTGCTCGGCGGCGGCGGCGGCGGGCTGGCCGGAGACACTGGAGGGGGCGAAACGCCACGATGTTGAGCCGCAGGTGTGCGACCTTTAAAAGTGTGTGCGACGCCGCCGTTATCTTACCTGGTGTGTGTCGCACAGGTGTCCTGAGTTTCCTTCGGGTGCTCCCTCCCGGGCCTCCCTCGGCGGGCGGGGACGCCGCCGCCGTCTTTTCGGCGGCCTGCGGCGCAGCGGCCGACACGGCGGCGTGAGCTCTCAGCGAGCGGCTCGACTCTGAGGAGACCAAGAGAAGAAGGTGAGCTGGAGAGCTTTAAAAAAGAAGTCTGAGGACGTTCTCAGACATCCAGGCGGTGGTAACTTCTTGTGGAAATATTCTGGTTGTGGCAACTGGACTTAAATTTCTTCTAGAAGACGTTTCAGCGCTCATCCCAGAGGTTCCATCGGTTCTACTGACTCGTTTCCCAATAGAGCTGCCGGGTTGTGGGAAATGGGAACCCCATTAGCGTAGCGACCCCGCCTTACATCTAGTTTCTGAAGATCAACTCTTTCATTTACACAACAAGCCACTATAATCGAAACCCGCCCAAAACCCTGGCAGTTCTATTGGGAAACTCCTCACAGGTCATTAGAAGTGAAGAAGCCTCTGGGATGAGCGGAGAAACATCTTCAAGTGAAGAAATTCAAGTCCGGTTGCCAAGACGAGAAGATTTGGACGGGAATTTAAAAAAAATCCATCACCGGGAAACTAGCCAAACATCAGCTTGAGAGGATTTAGAAATGAGTGAGATTACAGAATCAGATCACAAAGCAGTCGTGAGATTATTTCAAGGCTTCGGGTCACAATCTGACTTTGAAAGTTATTCATCTGTTCATTTTCTACAGCGCTCATCCTGTACACTTGTGTCCATATATAGGCTGCACTTGTCTATAAGCTTGTCTATTTACACTTTTAATTAAATGCATACCAGTAACATCCACAAATACATATTGGAAATGCTTCTCTCTCTTTTTTTTTTTTTTTTTTTTTTTTAAACACAGCTGACGGAAAAGATGAATTAATAAATAAGAAAAAGAAAATGCATCCATTTTCTTTATCCTCCTCCAGCTGATGGCTATCTTGGTCTTCCTCCTGCGCACTGGAACCGTAAATTGTCTTCTTTGGTGTCAGAATCGAACATCCTCAGAATTTCATGCTCATTTCATCGATCTGAGGTGACCAGGATAAATGTTTTGGCGGCTTGAAGCTCGTTAGCCAAAAAAAAACCATAAATTAGCCGCATTGCTGTTTAAGTCGCAGTGCTCACAGCGTATGATAAATAGTGGAAATGATCGTAACAAAGACTGAATCTTACAGGGTCACTATCTGCAAGACTGCAACTCAATTCTTCCAGCTATTGTTTCCCCACCAAGCCATGTTCTCCCAGGTATCTGCTGAGCCTCTGCTATTTAACCCTGTCGCTTTTCCGTCTCCACTGGCTGGTGATCCGTCAGAGAGTCGCCGTGGTCCGAGCCGTCTCTTCTGCCCGCATCCACCATCTGCTGCTCTTTCTGGAAGCTCCACACCGATCGGGACGTCTTTTCGTTCCCGCTAATAAACACCGTCTCAGAGGTTGTTCATCTGCCAGGTTTCCTGTTTCTGGTTTTGTCGGATCTCATCTGTTGGGTGTCGATTGTGTTTCTCCACCGTAAAGACTCCGAGACTTGGGGTGATATTGTTTGACAAGATTATATTCCAACATCTGGACATTTCAAGGTCTCCACTGAACCTCCTGCATGTTTCTGGGAGGTGTGAGGAACACGGCGAAGACACCAGGAGAACATGGGAGTCTCCACGTGGAAACCCCCACCCCTCCCGCCCCTGGTCCAATCAGAGAGCTTCTTGCTGCGAGGTGGAAATGCTAACCGCCGCACCAGGTCCAACTTGAATCTTCTTAAGTTGAAGGTGACTTCTTGCCGAACTCTGCATCTGGCTTTGCCTCTCAGGTCGTTTTTCACAAATCTTCCGAGGTCTTAGCATATGGACTCCCCAAACTTCCAGACTGCCCTATGTGATAATCTCCAGGGATTATTCACCGATTTACTGGAATATCGTTGTGGTAATGATATGATGAAAGCTCTGACCTGCTGGGGTGGGTGCGTTGCTCGCGGGGTTCTGCGTGGACGGCGCCGAGGGCGGGGAATGCGCGGAGAGGCGCGCGGCGCTGCGCGTCCGTCCCGCCGCCGGTGCGTCCGACTTCCCGTTGACCAGCTGCGGCGGCTGCTTCGGGGGGGCGCTGTTTCTCAGGGAGGAGAGTCGAGACGGCGCCGGCGACAACTCCCGCTTTGCCGTCACCCTGGACGACACGCGCCTCTTCCTCTCCGGGCTGGAGGGCAAAGAAGATGAAGGTTAGCGGGTGGTTGCGAGTCAGGGGTTGAGATGCTAATCCCGCCGACGCCGCTCCCTCCACCTGGACGCCGTGCTGCTGGCGGGGGATTCGCTCCGCCTCCTCTTCTTCACGGCGTGCCGGGTCTGCCGATCGGTGGCGGCCCGCGCCTGCTTGTCGGCGCCCCGTCGGGTCAGCTTCTCCGTCAGGCCGTGGATGGCCTTGTAGTCGGCCAGGATGGAGCTCACGTGCTCCTCAAACAGCGCAGAGAGCCGCAGACTCATGCTGTAGATCTGAGATGGAACATTCATAATAAACACAACAAGGAAGTCGGAATCTGTATATAGGTGTGTGTGTGTGTGTGTGTGTGTGTGTGTGTCTCACCCGAGACTTCTTACTGGGCGTGTAAGCTTTGGAGTTGCTGAAAATGAGCCGGACGTCCTTGCAGAGCTCGATGGGGGACTGGTACTTCCCCTCCACCAGCGTGTTGAGGACAGTGCCGAAGTCCATCGGCGAGTCGACGATCTGCAGGTAGTCCTGGGGAGACACGGAGTTTGAGGAGATCAGGTGAGGAATATCAGGACCTCAACAAAAGCCTTTTCAGATCTCCAACAGTCCAACACTCCAAAACTGATGGCTTCCTGCTTCGATTCAACCAAGCATACAACTTTTGCACCTAGAAGTTTGAACCTTTTGCTCCTAGAGCCTAGATGGCGTCGGGTGCATCGGGACCGCAGGGGGACCAGGGACCAGGCACCTCAGATCCGAGAATCATCTTACTCCTCCTCCGAGGCAAGGTCTTTTTTTCAGTTCCAGAGGTGCTTCGTGGTTGGACCACAGACCGCAATTTCAAAAAACCTATGGTGCTCACTGGACAGATGCTTTCTTCAATGAAATGGACAGAACCAGCGAGAAATCAAGCAAAGAAGTGGTCTGAGGTCTTCTGGCCTGCTCCACCAGAGGGGTTCCCAGGGCTTGTAAAAGAATGTCAACTTTTTGGGCCATACAAGTCCAGAGTTAGCTGACGGCGGGGCTCTTCACAGTGTAGGGAGACGATAAGAACCCTTCATCCCATCGGACAGTCCATGGTTATTATTCCCACCATGCAGAACATGAACGCTATGGCCGTTTCCACCTCCACGTTGGCCATGTCGTCCATGTTGTTTTCCCCTTCTACTTCAAGGTAGCTTGTTCTTGAATGTGGAGCTTAAGGTGCACGTCACACAGTGGTCCCTACAGTGGTCTCATACCGCCTACACTAAAAGGTTCCCCTGGAGGAGGCGACTTCCTGGAGGAGAACTCGAGTTGGACAGTTCTTAAAACTTTTCTGTCAAGTCCCATCACCAAACCGGGAGTCAATATGTGACGATTTGACAAAATGTGAATCTGGATACAAATTATATTACAATTTGCTGGCACTGTCATAAAAGTTCTGTTCTGACTGGCTAATTCGACTCGAGTTGGACACACATTTCCAAAAATCAACCAGTTGGTTGGGTTTAACCTGCACAAGGACCTGCAGAGCATGAACGGACCAAAATTTATGTGGATCTCAAAATGTCCCAAGCTGTATTTGTGGAGGAGAAAGCTAAGTACCGGGTATTCCTGCAGGTCCACAGGTTCTCTGAAGGGCTCTGAGTCTTCGCACTGGAAGATGAGGTCCAGGAGCTCCTTGCAGCGACCCCTCCACGCCTGAGGGTCGTACGACCGGGGCCGGGTTCGGAGCTGGCGCTGCATGGGCCGCCGACCCTGCGAGCAAACGTCACCCAACAGTAAGACGAGGAATCTTAGCTTATCTGCGAGCTAATAACGGAGACACTTGAAGTCAACGGTCAACCTTGTGGTTTCGCGTGGAGGTCCCAGGTGTGTTGGTATCTTCGTCGTCCTCCTCATCATCCTAAACGCAAAAGATCAATCTCGTTTTAATGTCATAATCCAATCAGGATGTACTTTAGAACTTGGAAGTGATCAATATTTCAGTCCCGTGATTTTAAGCGACAGCGGCTAGTGGTGAGCTATTTCCACAAGAACAGACAGACCTCGTCTTCAGAGTCGGAGAAGGTGGCCTTCTTCATGGTCCTGTAGAGCGGCATGATGTCGGTCAGAGTTTGGTCCCTGGGGGGCCACAGGACGGAGCAGAGATCGTTAAGTAATGCTAATGCTAATCCATAAGTAATGCTAATGTAATTCATGTTATTTTTCAGCTTTGTTTCCAAAAGGATTTCACTTTATCAGGGATTTTATTTCTGAAAATTTGTCAAATTGCCATCTTTCCTCTTTTTAACCTAGAAGGATGTCCTTCTCTTTGCTAGTTAGCTTAGCACAATGAATGGTCGTCAATAGGATTGTTAGCCCCCTTCCTTTAGAAGTCATTTAATGTATGCGTCAGACAAAGATATCATGAGTCACAAATTACTAATAACTAACGACATGGACTAGTTTCAAGTTTCAAAAAGAAAAACACACACGCACGCACACACAAACACACACCTTGTGACTGAGCTTGTAACTGATTTTGCTTGAATATTAAATTAAATTGAATGACTTGAAGTGCTATCAATCTGTTCCAGACCCTAGTTTTTTTACGCGCTTTAAAATATGAAAAATGTTCTTTGTAAACAACAAATAATGTTTAAAGAAATAATAATACTTCACAAAAGAGAATGTAAAGGAATAATCTGGTTTTATATAGTTATTTAAGTGTATTTACCTTGAAGATTGTTTCATTTGCGGCTCTATCGCTTAACTTAACTTACTGGCTACACACTTAATGCTGCATCGTATTGCTAAATATCTTTTGCAAACTTTGCTAAACTTGATGTCTAAACTTCATTGTTGGACAGAGTGAACGCCGCTCCTCCTTTTAAAACCATCAAACCGTCCCCGACCGGCTTTGAACGACTCTTCCGACGCCCCGTCTGTTGACGTTCCCGCCGTCTGCTGCACCGAATCCCTGTAAATATCTCCTGCCTTCTCACAGATGATGCTCTCGCTCACAGAATCACACCAATAACAACTTCTCCATCTGTCCAGTCTACAACACACACACCTCGCTTGTGTTTTTCCATCATTTCCTCTGGACTACCTAGCGGCGGCCGGCGTGTCACGGTTTCTGAACGCCACTTCACGGACAGCAGCAGTCATGTCGGTGTTAAACGCTCATTCTGCTCCCTTCAAACTCCTATATCGGAAAACCCCTATGTTCATGCGTGCAAGTCAAGGCTCCAATAAATACACTGCTCAAAAAAATAAAGGGAACACTTAAGAAACACATCCTAGATCTAAATGAATGAAATATTCTTTTGAAATACTTTGCTCTTTACACAGTTGAATGTGCTGACAACAAAATCACACAAAAATGATCAATGGAAATCAATTGTATCAACCCATGGAGGTCTGGATTAGGAATCACACTCAAAATTAAAGTGTAAAAACAAACTCCAGGCTGATCCAACTTTGATGTAATGTCCTTAAAACAAGTCCAAATGAATCTGTGTTGCTTCCTGAGTGGACACTATGATTTCACACAAGTGTGATTGACTTGGAGTTACATTGTGTTGTTCAAGTGTTCCCTTTATTTTTTTGAGCAGTATATTTACGAATTTTGTATAATCCCCAAATAACGCCATCATGCAGAATTCTGCAAAACACATAGGTGAATATGTCGTGGTATTTAGTTGACTGGATCTGAATGGGACAAGAAAACAAAGAAATGCAAGTGGCTGACTTTCCCCCCAAAGAACACACACACACACACACACACACACACACACACACACACACACACACACACACACACACACACACACACACACACACACACACGGTGCTCACTTGATGAACTGCAGCATGAGGTCAGAGACAAACTTGGCCGTGGTGACGATGAATGACCCGGGCTCGTTGAACGTCTGCGCGTTGTGCTCGATGTAGCGAACCTCCCACATCAGAGAGGACAGGCGTCTGCGGGTGGAGGCGTACGTGCACGTTAAGCCTTACACACAGACACACACACACACACACTCATTTTGCGCACGGTCCCGGTTAGGTACCTGTAGAAGCGGTTGACGAGCCGCTGGCGGATGGTGCTGAGGTCGGTGACGTAGGCCACCACCGTGCAGTAGGTGGGATACGCCTGCAGATCCACCGGAAAGGCAAACGGCGCCGCCACATCTGCAGACGGCGAGCACAGAGGAAGTGAGAATCATCAGACAGGAAGTGAAAGAATCGGAGCCCGATCAATATATCAGTCAGCACGTTGTGCCAAAGTACATGATGGTGATCCATATTCCAGATGTTAGAATAATTTCTTTTGTCTGTCAGGGTGCAGGTGAAGTTGTTTTAAAGTCTGCAAGAAAACACACATTTTCCCTGAAGAAACCGGTGGATTCTGTGAGAACGCCGTGCTAATTTAGTGGGATTTACTTCCAGCTACTGTGTTTATTCTTTTTTCATTCTTGTTTTAGCAGCGGCAGGCACGTTTGAAAGGAGAAAGCAGAAGAGCGCTAGATGGATTGGGCGTGCAGCGGGTCACCGCGCGTCACTAGAGGGAGCCTTCAGGCCGGGGTTTGCCCACAAAGTGTATCTAGTGTGACATCACGCCACGTAACGGGAATCCGGGCGAAGGCTGTGGGAGTGCCTCCTTCCCGTAAGACCGACGCCAATGAGCTCAGGCTTGTGACTCGTGCTCTCGTTCGGACGCTTTTCGGCTAATGTGGCTGATACGTCCGACGTGTTGTATTTGAGGAAATCAAACGTTCGTTCCTTCATTTAAAGGATTTTTCATCAGTATTCGTTATTTTTCGCTCATCCTGATCGCTACTAACTCAGATCTGGGCTCGTATCACAAAGGGAAAAAATCCACTGAGTGACGGTTTGTATCTCAGAAAACTCCCAAGTTGATTCACTTGTTGTTCCACTGTGTCTGCATTTCATTTTTTATTAATTTCTTGCAAATTTCATGCATTCGTGTTTTTTTTTTTTTTTTTTTTAAATAAACCCATTCCAATGTTGAATTTCTTGTTTTTTTTTCCATATTTTGGAAACCTGTGCCGGGTTAATCTGTAATTATAGAAGATTTTTGAGACATTTTCCATTTTCTGCTTAATCAATTTTATGTTTATGTAGCGATATACCTTGATATGACGTATTTAAAACCTTAAAAAGAAAAAAAAAAATCTCACCCACTTACCGTAAATTGGAATAATTTATCTGTTCATAACTGTCTAATATTTCAAAACACCTACATGTACAACATTTTTTTTTCATACTCTTGTGCACTTCTTATCTTTCACTTGTTACTTAAGACCTTAGGACACTTTATAGTTTTCATTTGTTAGATGAGATGAGAACAACTTTATTAATCCCGAAGGAAATTGTTGTGCCAGAGTTTCAAGTACAAAAACATAACAGTAAGAGATAAAGTAGAAAGAAGGAAGAATAAGAAATATAATGAAATATGAATTGTCTAACTGTTACTTAAGACACTTTATAGTTGATTTGTATTTCTTTTTTTTTTTTTTTTACTGTTTATACAATTTTCTACTATTATTTATTATTGTTGTATTTTTCTTGTAACTGGCACAAAATAAAGTTGTTCTTATTTCTTCTTATTATCATTCACATGAGAGGAGGATCCAGAGAATAGGGTTAGATGGAGAAAGTTGACTCGCTGTGGCGACCCCTGAAGGGAAAAGCCGAAAGAAGAAGAAGAAGAAGAAGAAGAAGATGGTTGCGTCCTACCGAGCGTGCAGAGCTGGTCGATAGCTTTGATGATGCGTTCGCACTCCTCGGCCCGGGTGCGGCAGCCCCACTCTCCGTCCAGAGGGACGTACAGAAGGTCCTTCTGCTCGTCCTCCGTCAGCGGGACGCTGGTGCCCAGCTCGTCCGGGAACGTGGCTTTACACAAAAAAGAGGGAGAAAGTCTTAAAGGGTTGCATTTGACCTGGTGATAGGGTCTGACACAGGTGTGTGTGTGTGTGTGTGTGTGTGTGTGTCATATTACCGGGACTCACCATCATCAGGGATGAGCTCCATGTCCCAGGGACTCATCTTCTCCGTGTCTCCGTTATCCCAGCTAGATGGGAAACAAGATCCATAATATGACTTGTGTTTTTGGAAGTTTTTGTGCAGATTTTGTTTTGGAAAAAAGTGGCCTTTTCAAATGATGTGTGACAAAGGAGAGACAAAACAATCCCGATATCAGATTTGGCAGAAGCAGTGAAAAATGGACTGACTTCTGGTCTTCCATGTCACAGAGAGGGGTTTCCAAGGCTTGCAGAAGAACATCAACATTTTGGACCAAAGTAAGTGTGGAGTTAGCTAACGGCTAACAGGGTTCTTCACACGGTGCAGGGAGAAGAAAAAAAAAAAAAAAAAAAACACTTCCACCAATATGATAGTCCATGTTATAATTCCATGAATGCTATGACAGCTTCCACCTCAATGTTGTCGCTTCATCTTCTTCAGCGGCCTGTTTTTGAGTGTGGAGCTTCAGATGCACTTGTCCCTGCCGCGGTCTCCAACTACCCATTGGAATGAAAAAGTAAAAAGTTCCCCCTGCAGGAGGCGACTTCCTGGGATGAACAGTTCTTGGAAACAGTTCTATTAGCAGCGAACAGATCCTGGCATTGAAATCACAGTTAGCGTCTCTTGCCGTGGTCTCACTGAAAAATTGTGAAAACCTGCAATTTTGTGAAAAATCTGCGATATAAAATTGTATCGTGGATTAAAAACAAACAGATTTTTAATCATGGGTTTTGGAGGTATATATGTATTTTTAGATATTTATTATTTCAGTATTTTTATAGTCAAATAAGCATTTTCCAGGGTGGTGACCGACCCGAACATGGTGTTCTGTATCCTGGGCTCTGACTGACTCAGCCACGGTATCATCTTTCTTTATACCTCCAGCGCATCGCACCCAATCAGCATCTTGCCTTCTCCGTTTGGAACTGAGCTGCAATTATTACCCGTTTTAGAGTTTATAAGAGGACGGGGAAGGTTAATAGGGGTAAGGGGAGGGTGAGAAGGCTTTGAAATATATATGAATAATACAATAAAAATGTGGTCGCTTCTTTCCGGGCCGGTTCTGGGACGTAAACCCCCGGGGTTAAACGACTACTGTCCTATTTATAATAATATATAATAATACAAGAGGTCATTTTAGTTGGTCCTCTGACACTCCTATTGTCCTCTTCATGTTTGCTCTCAAGATTTAAGTTGATGCAGGTTGATGAAACACATCTGTTTCTGGGCTTGTTGCATTTGTCATCACTTGGCAATGAGATCGTTAAAACCGTAACGGCGCTGGAACGTTAAGTGTGAGTTTGGTCGCTTACCAGACGTTGTAGCACTGGAACAGGCTGTCGGGGTACTGGAGCTGGTAGGGCTCCTGGCTCTCGATGGTCCCGAACCACCAGGCGTCGTCGATCACCGAGCGGAATCTGTCACCTGCGCACACGTCACACGACGGCCACATCTTGTCAGCTGCGAAACGCATCGGGCTCGGATTTGATCTCTGACGAAGCCGGCCCACCTATGCTCCACTGCCTCTTCCTGGCGTTGTCGAACTGCTGCCGCAACACCAGGAAGTCGATGACGTCGGGCATGTCGTGGTACCTGCAGCGTCGGGAGAAACACGGGACAATTCTGATCCCGGGGAAACAATGCAAGCCGTTTGCACCGTCTGGATTATCTTGTTTGAGGTAGAAATACACTTCCAAATATGCCCAAATATGGCCAAAAGTATTCCCTCACATGTCCAAAAAAACGGAATCCAATCACTTCCATGGCCACAGGTGTGTACAATCAAGCACCTCTGCATGCAGACTGTTTTTATAAACATTTGTGGAAGAATGGGTGTCTCTCAGGAGCTCAGGGAATTCCAGTGTGGAGCTGTGATAGGATGCACCTCTGCAACAAATCCAGTCGCTCCTAAATATTCCAGTCAACTGTCAGCTGGATTAGAAGAACTTGGAAGTGTTTGGGAACGACAGCGACTCAGCCATGAAGTGTCAGGACATGTAAACCAACAGAGGTCAGCGGATGTTGAGGCTCATTCTGCCAAGAGTTGGCCATCTTTCTGCAGAGTCAATGGCTACAGACCTCCAAACTTCACGAGGCCTTCAGAGAAGCTGAAGAACAGTGTGCAGAGAGTTTCATAGAACGGCTTTCCATGGCCGAGCAGCTGCATCCAAACCACAAGTGCAATGCAAAGCGTGGGATGCAGTGGTGTAAAGCACCGACACTGGACTCCAGAGTAGTGGAGACGCCTTCTCTGGAGTGACCAATCATGCCTCTCCATCTAGCGATCTGATGGACGAGTCTGGGTTTGGCGGTCACCGGGAAAACGCCACTTGTCTGACTGCATTGTGCCAAGTGTGAAGTTTGGTGGAGGGGGGATTATGGTGCGGCCTTGTTTTTGGCCCCTTGGTTCCGGTGAAAGGAACTCTGAAATCTTCAGGATTCAAAGACATGTTGGACAATTCCACGGGAACGGTTTGGAGCTGGAACCTTCCTTTTCCAGCATGACTGTGCACCAGTGCACAAAGCAAGCTCCATAAAGACATGGAAGAATTTGACTGTCCTGCACAGAGTCTAGACCTCGACCCCATAGAACACTTTGTGGATGAATTAGCAGAGACGGAGAGCCAGGCCTTTTTGTCTGGAAGAATGCTCGCTTGACTTGCTAACTCTAGCTTGCTGTCACTGGATTGTGCAACCGAGGAGTCCCTGGGATCACCAGCGCCCCCTATCGTGAGGCAGGAGAACTGCGTGCCTCACTTAGTGTCTCTTTGCAGGGGTTTTATGATCGCTCAACACAAGAAAGCAGTCACACACAAAAAAAACACAAAAAAAACACTACATTGGAAATGTAGTCTATATCGCAAAAGAGAGCATTCTTCTCGTCTGGAAGAATGCTCAAAACTTCCCACCAACACACTCCTGAACTTTGTGGACAGCCTTCCTGGAAGAGCTGAAGCTGTTCTAGCTGCAAAGCTAGCCACGTCATATTGAACCCTATGGATTAGGAATGGGATGTCACTTAAGTTCATATGCGAGTCAAGGCAGGTGAGCCGTATAGTGTAAGTGAGATTCAGACTTTATTAGCAGTGTGTCAAGATAGGAAATCGTTATTTAGGGGGAAACTTCCGCCGCCTTTATGAATAACACGAGGAGGACAGGTTGCGAGATTTCAATCGTCTCATTTTACGGTTGGAAAAACTCACTTCATGGAGAAGGATCCCCCGGTGAGCTTGCCGGTGTCCGGGTCCAGGAAGGAGAGCTTCAGGCAGCACAGCGTGGGCAAACCCACCTCGTATTTAATGCCCACAATCTTCATCAGCTCTTGCTCCTGAGTGCATCAAGGAAGTAACACAGGTCATTCGACGGGGTGGGAAATAAACCGCGGAGAAGAAATCTATTCAAATTGAAGTTTTTCTAATGCTAGTGTCTGTGTCACACATGCACTTTGTGAGTTTGCACACTCAAAGCTGCAGTCCACCTTGAACGTGTCAATCTGCACTTCCTCAACTTGCACAGCCCATAAACACAACTGTTTACATTTCAATTTGCGCTTCTCCTTTCAACTTGCACGTCGTGTGAATACTGTTTATATCTCTCTGACCTGTTTACATCTTGTTTCAATAACATGCTTATTATTTATTGTTTTTTTTTTGCTACCTATCTGGCTTCACCCTGGACAGCAAAATAATTTCACTATGCAGGGAAACATGTTTCCAGACTCAATGTGTGACATTAAAATCTGAAAAACTAAAGCAAATAAAACATGAATCAGGTTTCTTGAACACAATGATATATTTTCCTGAAGTGTTGGCTCAGTTTAAGGTACAAACTAGTGCTACTTAATAGTTCCAATGAAGGAGGGTGAGTGAAGTTAGCAACAACAATATTATTTATTCCCATCATCAAATAGAATTGAACTGATGTTAGAGGCTGAAAACGTGTGTTCTTGAACATCACCGGGCTCAATTGCTTTCCAAAAAGAAGGCGTATTATCCAACGCCGCCGCTAAAGAGCAGCGAGCGCACGCTTACCCTCAACTCCATCTTGTGCCACGGCTGCTTCTTAGGATTGATGCTGTAGATCTTCTTCTGTTTGGCCATCTCCACGTAGGCCTCGTGGCCCTGTCTGAAGTAGTACACCTGCGCCGGCACAAACACATCACGGTTATTAATCATTTTACCGCTTCACGCTCGCTGGAAGAACGTTGCCTCAAGGCACGGATAAATGTAAAACATTATGCATATCTATTAAAGGGGTTAAAAAACAGAAATGAACACCTGTGACAAGCTTAATAGATTCACAACATATTTAGTAATATTATTATTAATGAAAGTAATGTGGATAATGAATGTAATGTAATATGAATCACTGTTGCTTGTTTATTTATGATAATATTTAATGTGTATATATTGCCGTTTAGATTGTGGTATTTCAACCAGAAATAAACTCACCACTCTAAATGGTATTATGGAAATTCGCTAATTTGTTAAAAACACGGCTGGCATGCAATTTAACTATATCTCTCAGACTCCAATGCTAATTAACGCCTCACAGCAGACCATTATATTTCCACTCATTTTATTTACTGTCAACTGAAAGGTGACAATATCAGACCAAGAAAGGTATTAATTCACAGAGCTCCCCGATCAAGCAGCAACACCGAGATACATCTCCGCTTTCCACTGTCAATTATTTTTAATTAACGGAATCGTTACTTCGGCCATAAAACGGCATAAAACTGTGAGCGACGCTTCCCCCCCGGCGCCCTTAATCGTCTTTGTTTTGTTCAGACGGCCAGCAAAGCAGCGCGGCCATAGATGACTCACAGACACAAAACAGTACTGACGCGTACGAATGTGCGAACTGACTGTTATTGGACATTATATTCTTTTTAAACGCCGCCCGGTTGACAAATCGAACAGTTAAAAAAACCAATTAATTCTCGCAACTCGAATGGGAAACTCATAAAACACATAATAATGCGTGAATGTCGGCTCAAACGTCGGCGTCTCAGAGTGAGACGTCAGCCTGTGTGTTCTGGTGTATTCATGAAGCCTTTTCTCTGGAGAACTTGATACTCAGCTTTGGAAAATAACAGCTGAGCATGCAAAGCTGACCCTCGGAGACTGATAAATACTTAAAAAGCAAACAAGCTATAAGTAGCCTCTGGTTTTAAGAGGTAGTAACCTTTTGGACCTCGGCGGATGCGTTGATGTCGGGACGCGAGGAGGAAACACAACAAGTGATAAAGACAACAACACCTCGGGGCATTGACCAAATTGCCGATCCATCTGGTGGGACGAGCCGGCAGATGGCGGAGGGAGTATAAATGTTAGCTTTGGGCTAACAATCAGCAGAACTCCATTCAAAAAACGTGGAATCTAAGACGTTTCTGCTGGGTGCCGGACGTACGGACACGACGACACGACAATTCACATTTTTCTCTCTAAGAATCGGCGTTCGGAGGAATTCAGCATCGGCGCTTAAATCCACGTGCACGAGTCTTTACCTCGTCGCCCATCTGCGGGATATAGGGACACCTCCGCGGGACGATGTCGGTGATCCAGGAGGAGGGCAGCCACTCCTCCAGGGTCATCCCCTGCTCCTGAAACTCTGTCCTCTGCATCCAAACAAAAACAAATATTCAGCCAGCATCTTGTCGCCCTGATGTTTTTTGTTAAGAGCTGCTTGTGGAAGTAGATGTTTACGGTTACATTTTAAATGTGCCTATTCTGCAGGGCGTCAGTAGGATATTAGTGCTAATTAGTGCTCCTGCTGTATATGACGGAAATGTGTATTGACACTTTTAGATAATACTCTCCCTTTTTTGTACCCTCAGATCTTAATCTAGTTTATTTAATCCTGAGTATTTCAATATTATAATTTCAATTATTTGAATATTATTATTTGAAAGTCTGCTCTTAGTATGATATGCTGCTGCCGCCAAATAAGTTCAGAATTCTGGGATCAGTGAAATACATCTCATCTCAATTCCTAGGAATAGCTTAGAGCATCGACGCGAACAACAAACCTTCCTCTTCTCCTTTGGCTTCTTCTTCTTTGGTAACGCGCCGTCTTTGTCCGCCTTGTCCTTCTTCCTCTCCTTCTTGGGATCCCGTTTCTTCTCGCCGTCCTCCTCCGAGCCGCTGCTCTTCTTCTTCACCTTGACGCTCTTCTTCGGGGGCTCCAGGTTGATTCCCGCGTCGGCCGTCCAGTCCGAGTAGTCGCTGGAGTAATCACTAGGAGAACGGATAACACACACACGTCATTCCTGCAGTGCTCGATGATATACTGTGTGTGTGTGTGTGTGTGTGTGTGTGTGTGTGTGTGTGTGTGTGTGTGTGTGTGTTCCCACCTTGAGCTGCTGTGGTCGTCTGGCCAGGGTTCTTTCTCCTCCTCCTCCTTCTCCTCCTCCGATGAATGTCCATTTATCTGCCGCACCTCCGCCTCTCCCTGAAAAACAAGCATCCCTCATTTACCGGCGCACAATAGCTTACCGGGATTTTTTGAAATGAAGACGAGGATTTCTTTTGAAACCATAAATAAATAATGGGGAATCCAGTGTGAGGCGTCACGACAGAAACAAGTTCGGTGAATAAAGTGAGGGGATCTTGAGCAAAGTCAACTTCTGGATTTCAACTTTTATCTCAATGAAGGTAATTCTAGAAAAGGAGGCATGAACGTGACCGAGTGAGTGAAAGGTTGGACGTCTCTTATGACGAGTGAAGGAGTGAGACGGAGTGTGTGTCCCTATGACCTGTGGATGAGGGAGTACAAATGAGAGGGGGAATTTTTGGATGTCTACATGTCCAACGTCCGGTCCGCGGGCCAAATGCGGCCCGTGTTCAAATTCACCCCGGCCCACAGCCTGGGTCATAAAATCAATCATAAATTTGAACTGGGTCCGGCAGCCCGGTTTTCCATTTCGTATTTTTGGCAGAGTCTAGAATTGAAATAATGAAAATACACTGATTTTTTTACAGCCCTCGATGTTTTGCACACCTCATAAAATTACTGTTAGTGTTATTTTCCTGTTCACATGTTTCCTGTTCAAATGAATAATATGTAATGTTTCAAGTGAATCTAGATATGTTTAATCTTTCTAATTGTTTTTTTTTTTCTCCAGACAGACCCTTTCCTTATTTAATGTGGTATTTACAGAGCGATTTTGGTAAAAACTCAAGATTTGAGTTCCGTGTTATGAAAAGTATGCCTTTGGCAATGAAAAAAAAAAAAAATGAAATAGCTAATTTGCATTTAATGATAATGGTTCAAAAAATGGCCCTCATACATTTTCACCTCACCAAATATGGCCCTCTTTGCAAAACGTCTGGACACCCCTGACCGATGACATGTATGTCTCTATATGTGGCCAATCCAGGGTTAAACCCGGCCTCTCGCCCAATGACAGCTTGGCACCAGCGACCCTGACTGCAGGATGAGCGGTAAGGAGAATGAATGAATGAATTTTCTGGAAATGTCCCACTGATTTTTCAGCTCACGACTTGCACACTCACATGCAATCTCATGAGCCTTTCATTTCAAACTAAACTCTCGATCAACACCAAGACAGACAAGGACTCTCTGCACCCTCCAAACCACCAGGAAGGATCCACCACCAGAAGCAGCCCTGGTAACTTCCACCTGAGCCTCAGTCTATGAGATCCAACAGGTTTCACTTCTTTTGGCTTCATCTTTTCACATTCCAACCCAGGTCATCCAACATCCCACAAAAGTTGCTCTTTAGTCCCTAGAACGACACCCCCCTTAGCATCACCACCCCCTTAGACCTAGCTTCTGACCATCAACTCTCCCATCGACATAACCCAGACCCGCCCACGACCCTGGCAGGTATGTCCAGAAAGTCCCTGCAGGTCATTAGAAGTGAAGAAGCCTCTGGGATGAGGGCTCAAACGTCTTCAAGTGAAGAAATTCAAGTCCAGTTGCAACGACAAGAAGATTTGGACAAGAATTCACCACGAGCTGGATGACGGAGTGCCTCCACAGACATAGTGTGATAGTCCATGTAGAAATCAAATCCAGCTCTTATGGTTACACCTTGCCGTATTCAAGGCGAGGATGGACGTACCTCCGAGGTGCTCTCGTCGTCGTCGGCCGCCTCGGCACTCTGGCGGCTCGTCTCCTCCACGGCGGCACGCGTCTGGTAGCCGTGGTTGCCCTGGCTCCGCCGCGCCTCGTCCACCACGCACTCCGACGTCGGGTGGACCTGCGGCGACAGGAAGGGAACGTCGTCAGAGAGCCGGGACGGTGGAGGAATGACTGGGGGTGGGGGGTGATGGAACAAAAACGGGGAAGCGAGGTTGATAAATGTGAAGAACGTAAATGCGAATTTCCGATCTGAACTCCAGGGTTTCCGCCGAGACACCGCCTGTGACTGAGGACGAGGGTCAGGCCTGGAAACACCTTGTGAATCCAGACTGAATCCATCTTTAACTGAAATACAACAATCGCTCCGCCTCGGGTTCCTCCATCCGGAGCGACAGGAGAGTCCTGACAAATGTTTTCTGGTGGTGGAGCATCTGCAGAGGACGACTCCTGTCATCTCCAGGCCAGAGGAGGCTCAGGGAGATACACCTGGAGGGGATCTGACTATCCTGCAGCACAGAAGACCTGAATGCTGGTGTTTCTATAAGACTTGTGAGTGAAGTGTAACTGAATTCTCCCTTTCCTTTGGGCTTTTCCCTTCAGGGGTCTCCACAGCAAATCGACCTTCTCCATCTGACCCTATTCTCTGGGTCCTCCTCTCTAACACCAACTACCTTCATATACGTCCATCCATCTTCTCTTTGGTCTTCCTCTAGACCTCCAATTCCAGCATCCATCTACCGATATGCTCACTATCCCTCCTCTGACTGGCTTCTCTGACCTTCTCTCCAAAACATCTGACATGTGCTGTTCCTGTGATGGACTCCTTCCTGATCCTCTCCATCCTGGTCCCTCCCAAAGAGAACCTCCATATCTTCATCGGTCACCTCCAGCTCTGCCTCCTGTCTTTTTGTCGTCAGTGTTTGTAGATCATCTCACCAGTGTCTCCTCCACCTTTCCTTTCATTCTGGCTGACAGTCTTTTATCGCATGGTAATATTTATCTATCTTACTACTTGTACATTATTAACTATCCACTTTCTGCTGTGGGAATTGAAATTTCCCAAATGTAGGACGGTCAAAGGAATATTCTATTCTATTATAGAGATTTTTGCAGACGGCATGTCTTCCTCTGAAGATGACAGGTTGATATAAAATCCAGAAGGCAGAACCCTCCAGGCCATTCAGCATGGCTGCTCCCACCACTGTCTCCTCCACCTGACAGTCTTCTATCTAATCGTACCCCCGACACTTTTCTCCACCCTTTTCAACCTTCTCGAACCGGTTTCTTCACCTCTTTTCCACACTCTCTGTTGCTCTGAGTTCTTGAGCCTTGAACAGTCCAACTACTTGTGTAGTTTGTAGCTCAGTGGTAGAGTGCATGCTTAGCATGGATGAAGTCCTGGCATCTCCGCTGTAAGTCTGCCAAATATGTGATTTATGTCCCTGTAGCCTCATGGTTCCACCCAGGTTCCTCTCTTTCAGACAAATATATTCTGTCTAGCTGCGACTAACCTTCATTCCTCTTCTTTCCAGAGTATCCCTCCACCTTTAGATTTTCCTTTACCTGTTCCCGCTCTCGCTACACATCATCTGCAAACAATGATGTGTGACTGAATGATAATTATAACTTACACTTTTAATCCCTCGTGGGGAATCGTTTGCATTTAACCCATCATGGATGAACCATGAGCGGTTGGCTGCCATCTAGCTGCGCCAGGGGAGCAGTTAAGGGTTCAGCATCTAGCTGAACAACACTTGGACACACGAGGAGGAGCCGGGAACCAAACCAAGATTCAAAGATTCAAAGATTCAAAGCGTTTATTGTCACAAGTACAGTGTAGAAACGAGTTTCCCTTTACAGTGAAACCCCTACTTTGCTGTCCGCAGTGCACTGGGATATGTGCAGGGATGTTCGGTTCCAAGGACGACCGCTCTTACCTCCTACCATCCACCCAAAATAGGGATTCGAACCCATGCCTCCAATCGGAGCCCAGAAGTAAATGAATGTGGGGTTTAACGCTTCCATGTCTGTAGGACGTCAACACTAGTGTGAATGGTTGTATCTCTATATGCTTGCATGCTGTACTCAAGCGTCTTATTGCGCTGCCACACTATCAATATTTATAATATTCATAAAATGTTCACTATCATTATTTCTCTTCAATTTATATCGAAATGTGCTGTGGACAGCAAAGCAGGAATTTCACTGTATGTTTCTACACTGTATATGTGACAATAAACACTTTGAATCTTGAATCTGTACGGCGTGTCAATGAGTGGGTGAATGGTTATCCGGTACATCTCTATAAGAGGCCCTGTGATTGGTCCAGGGTGAACCCTGCCTCTCGCCCAATCACAGCAGTGCAGGATAACGAATAAATAAATGAATGAATGCCACTGTGATTATACACAATGCAGCGATCTGGAAAACCGAGTAGATGAAGTGAGCCGGAAATTTGCAAATGTGGAAATCTATCACGGACTGTTTTTGGCGAAGATCAGTAAACATCTCCTTTTTGTGAGGGACTCATCCACTCACCCTGCTTTCCTTGGGGAGCGAGTGAATGGTGCGTCTCCTCCGCTCAGACTGGTAGATATTGATCTCCTCCTCGCCTTTCGCCTCGCGCCAGGTGACCTGCCTCCTAGACAGCAAGCGCACAAACAAAGCCGTGGCGTGTTTGTACACGGATACGCCGTCACCCGAGAAAGCCGTTCCTCCAAGTGTGTGTGTGTGTGTGTGTGTTACCTGACGGAGGCACCTTCCAGCTCCGGCACCAGCACCCTGCGGCTCCAGGCCACCAGGTCTCCCTCCGTGGCCATCTGACTACGAGGGGCGTTGCTGTGCATCTGGCGGACGCCTTCGATCTGCCCGCTGCGCCGGAGGCCCACGTTGGGCGGGGAGTGAACCTCGTTGGGCGAACCCACTGATCCTGACGGAGGAGGCGGTCAAAACGAGACCGATTCAATCCCACAAAAGGGGGAGATGTTCGAGAAAAGACATCCAAAGCCCCGGACGTCTTCGTTCCCTACCTCTGCCGGCTCTGGTGTTTGCGGCCGCAGACCCGGCGGGGTCATGAGTTCCTAGTCTTTGGTCCTGCTCCTGCTGAAGCCTCTGGATCATGGTGTCCAGCGGGCTGGGCCCGTCCACCGCCTGCTCGCTGACCACCTGGTTCAGACCTGAAGATACCAGTGTATTTACCGTCAGCCGACGGCGACATTCGGAAGCACAAAACTCCAGAGCGCCATTTATATTTTGTCACGATTCCTCCCGTGAGACATTCAGTGATAATCGCATGTCAAGACAACCTCCACGTTTCAGATATGAATCGGTCGACACAAACAGACGCAAAGGCGAAAGGTCGACCGATTAATAAAGGCTGATAAAAACCGAAGCGACCGATACATCCTCTTTGTTCAGCGTCTATGAGTAGATAAAGGCTTGTGAAGGCCTTGACCCTGCGTTCCTCAATACCTCGCACATTTATAGCCGCTTGGTTTTTACTGTTCATTGTTAAGATACTATTACGGTGAAGCTAATTTAGCAGAAGCTAATTCCTCCCTACCTGTCTCCAGGCTTCACAACCACTGCTTTTTCCCCCCCATTAAGTCTCAGCTGTGATTTCAAACTGCACTTTATACTTCATACCTCATAGTTTAATGTTTAGGGTTTAATGTAACAATGCACTTTACTGCTTTGCACTCGATTATTATTATATTGTCAATTTCACGTCACTGTGGGATTGTGAGAAACGTCTTCTCGATTCCTCAGTACACGCGGAGAAATTGACAATAAAGCAGACTTTGACTTCAGAAAAAAAAAACATGCCTTTTGTTTAGGTTTTTTTTAACTGGACAACGCAACTGTCCCCTCTGTCGAGGTGTCTCGTAAGAGCAGGGATCTCAAACTCATTTTCACATCAGCATCATGGTTGCCCTCAAAGAGCCACATGGAACGGTAACAGTAGAAATGGAACGACATGGAACCAAATGTAATGTCAAATAAATGTAAGTACTCCATGTTAAATAACTCATTCAAATCCAAAATGTTACATATGCATTTGCATAAATGTAAAAGCAAATGATGTTCACTAATTTCTCTGTTCCAAAGCCAGCTGTCACCGCTGCAGTGTTTTGGGATGTGTCTTTGGTGAACACATTCTGCTGCCATCCTAGTTTGGCTTTAAATTCTTGGACAATTTGTTGTTTTTCTGGAGGCTAACTTTAGCATCCTTAGCTCCGACGCTGTCTCGTAACACAAAAGACATACAGCTGCCACATTTGGCCTTGAGTCTGACACGTGCATTCCAGCGAGAAACACTTATCGTCCTGGCTGACGTGCGGTGTCTTCCGTGCACGCTCGGGCCTCTTTACCTGAGGAAGTGACGCCCATCTGCGGGATCAGCTGCTCGTCCCTGCAGCCCTCCCTGCCCGGCACCAGGCGCTGGTACCTCGGCGGGTGGGGGTTGCCGTCCACATCCACCAGGAAGGGAGGGGGCATCAGGTGCGGCGCCTGCTGGGTCTGCTCGTCCAGCACGTAGTTGTTGGCGTCGCGGATCAGCGGCCGGTAGTCGGTGTGGAAGAACATCTGGTCCGCGATCTGAGGCCGAGATGGAGGGTTACAAGGTAGGTGTGTGTAGGGATGATCCGATTACACATCTGACGATAAAGTGTTGTTTCAACTCAGATCAAAACGTAAGTGATGATGAAAAAATGTACTATATTTACAAAAACATGCACATTTGAAACACACGAGTGTTTAAAAATTCGGATAAATTTGCATTATTACAAGACTGTGGGAAAATCCACCTGGCCAGTCTTATCTTAGCCGGTCAAAGATAAGATAAGGGGAAATTCTATGGTCACGGCAGTGTGACGGCAGGGTCAACAGTGGAGACAGTAAAGTGAGCAAATAATAGTAGAAAAAAATATGCCAATAAAGGATATATATATACATACACACGCACACACACACACACACAAATAAACAAAGAATAGAAAAGAATGTGCATTTAATTGTCCCACAGTGGAGAAATTTCAATATGCACAATATATATAGTGGAATACAAAAATGTAAAAAGAAATACCCGTGGGTAGTAAAAATGAAAATATGCAAGGTGTCTTGGAGAATGTAAAAGATCATATAAATAATGCACAGATGAGAGCGGTATGGAGGTAGAGCAAATACATTTTGCTATATTTGCTACATGCTAGCCACCCACGACAGGCGGTTCAACCAGCGAGCATCGGTTTCAGGTCCGATGGGCGTGAGAAGGCAACATGAACAAAGAAGCGTAGATATCTAGGAAGGGTTGCCTGGGATACAGTTTCACCCCCGGCTACATGTTACTATTGTTTCTGTTCTTATCCTTGTTGTCGTTTTGGTCGTCTATTCTCACCCTTGTTGCGGATGTTTTCTTCCATTCTGTTGAATATTTTTATCCCCGTTGTTGCTCATTTTGCTGTCTATTTTTTGTGGAGGTCTTCTGTTATCTTTAATGGTCTCTTTTATCTATATTCATACTCATATTTAATGATATTGTCATTGTTGCGCTGCTGTGACAATGACACAGGGACAATTTCCCCATAGGGGAAATAAATAAAGTATTATCCTTATCATCCTTACAAAGAAGCATAGGCAAGTGGGTTGTCACTACTTTCTCAACCGGCTTCGCTGTGTGATGAAAGAGACGAATGATTCGTCCAATCATCACCCAGGACGCTCGTAAAAGAAGCCACACCTTTTACAAGCTCTTTGCAATACCGTTTGTTTTATTTTGAACTTTTATAACTATTATATATTTGTCCACAATGCAGCATAATGCAATTCTGATTGTTTTATGCCAATCTGAGCCAGGCCACCCTGCTAGCCTGAGGCTAACCAAAAAGTAAATTAAATCCCATCATGATCACACAGGACCAAATCCCGCAATTGCGTTTTCTTGTTTTTCAGTTGAGACAGCCATGCACGGGAGTCCCAACTTACCGACCGAATTTTCACCCCCGAGGGAGTCAGGTGTCTCGGGCATTTGTCATTACAGATAAAACGCATGAACAGAAACGTCCCGGCCGGGTTTACCTTGTCATACTTGCTGCTGGAGCCGAAGCCGAAGATGAGCAAGTGTCCGTGGGAGTCGGTCGCGGCGAAGTGCTGGCCGTCCGGGCTGCATTTGCAGTCGAACAGCGCTCCGTGGCCCTGGCCCTCGATCTGTCAACAAGACGGATGGGAGATGAAGATGATTCGGTACGTCTTGAGGAAAACCGCCGTAATTTCCGGACTATAAGTCGCTACTTTTTTTCCACATGCTTTCAACACTGCGGCGTAAACAACAAGGCCTCAAGCCACCAAAACATTTAGCCCGGTCACATGGGGCCGATGAAATGAGCGTGAAATTCTGAGGCCGTTCAATTCCGACACCGAAAAAGACGACTTTAATGTTTTTAGTGCGCAGGAGGAAGACCGAGATAGCCATCAGCTAGAAGACAAAGAAAATGGATGCAGGGATGGACTTTTCCTTGTCTTATTTATTCTTCATCTTTTGCATCGGCCATGTTACAGCCACTGTCCAGAATGTATTTGTGGATGTTATCCAGTATGAATTTAATTAAAAGTAAAAAAAAATGTTTGTGTAAATATCTTATGTTACCACGTGGACGCCTTCGGCTTATAAATGTACACATATATATTTAGTTACTTTCAGCCGGTGCAGCTTATATTCAGGTGTGCTCAATTGTCTGGAAATTATGGTTTGCTAAACCTAACAGCTACTTCACGAGGATTAATATCAGTTTTTGCAGTCTGTTTGACATCAGTCTTGGTTTATTTTAGTGGTCTCGTGGACAGCGGCGTTCCCAACAACGGCCGTGATCAGTTCCTTTTATTGCCCGACCGACTGGATTCCGGAGGCTTGCGACGGCATGGTTACCATGGATACCAAACCGGCAGCTTTAATGATTAACACGCTAGATTACTAGATGCAGCCGTGTTTGCGTGTCTGTCTCCTCGGTGATCTCGCTTGATGCTGATTGGATTGGAAAGACAAAGGAAGAAATTTACAGAAGCTAAATAAAGAGAAAGATGACCGAAGGAATGACACGAAAACTCTACATGAATTGAGCGGACAAGGATTATGAAGTTATTCTTAACCCCGATGAAATCACCTTGAAACTAGTCAATTAATAACCCCAGGATGTGTTTGAATAGAAAACAACTTCAAAATAAACACATTGCTAGAATGACTGGTCTGCCGCTTTCACACTTGGCGGTTTAAAAGTGCTTTTTAGTCGTTTTTTTTTTACCACTCTGTTACTTCTATTGTTCCTATTTTAGTTTTTTTAAATCTGTAATGTGTGTGAATGTCCGTGCGGTGTCCTTGAGTGTCGGTTAAGCCGCCTTAAATAAAAAGATTTGCAGACGCCCAAATATTATTAGCAGACACACATCAAGAAATTGACCTGAAAACACAAGGAACCAAAAGGATAAATATGCCGAGGGAAAGGTTTGAAAGACTGTGAATACTGTTAAGTGTTCAGTTTGCACACCAATACTGTGATATTATACTGGGTATCTATTTTTGTCTTCAAAAAATTATTTGAGAGCAAAGACAGGAATTTTATTGCACAGGAGGTCCATGATTTAAGTCAAATATGGGCAAAAAGTTTCCAAAGAAAAAAAAAAAACACAAATGAATGCAAGCAAATGTAGCAAAACCCTATACGGTGTACGAATGGCGAATGTAAACAAAACCGTCTTCCTTGTAGACGCCATCCGACGCCAACTCTCCGCCATTTCTATTGTTTTTATTTTTACGGTTTCCTTTAAAGCTGTATTTTGTGTACATATATACGTCTTTATAGTGTCTTGGAGAGACGAGTAAAGCCGGGCTTACACCTAACGATTTGTACGGTCACAAAAAAGAAAAACGTACTTTCACGCACTAGAAACGGAAAATCGGGAGGGAAATTTTAAGAGTTTTAGTGGAATTGCAGCGCTTTCCTGTCATCTGGGTTGTTAAATACAAGATCATCTGATCGGTGGTAGCTCAGTCTGATCCTAGTCTTGGGCTTGCCACAAAATTAAACGTGTTCGACATTATCTTTCAAAGTCTTTCACAGTCTTTACGGTAAAGTAACACAACCGACATCCAATACAGTAACAGAAGCAGAAACAGGAAACCTGGGAGACGATCAATCTCCAGATCAGTATTGGCGGCAGAGACGGTATTTGAACCGAGAAGGACGTCCTGATTAGTGTGAGCGTCCAGAAAGAGGAGCGGCAGGTGGAGCTGTGGGCAGAAGAGCCCGGCTCGGACCACATCAACTCTTCCAACGTGGAGAAGGAGAAGCGATGGAGTGAAATAGCAGAGGCTCTGCAGATACCCGGGAAAAACATAGCAGGGTGGGAAAATAAATCTCGTTGTACTCTTGTAGATAGTGAGCCTGTAAGATTCACGGTCTTTATAAAATCTCTTAAAACTCATCTTTAGATGTGAGATGGTTGTTTTTCACGATTCTTTTCCAAGTCCTCTAAAGTATGGGTAGCTTAAGGCGCCTTGCATAAACTGTATTATTATTATTCTCCGTGTGCTCCATCCGCCAGGAGGTTCCAGGGCGGAATTTGTATTGACGGTTTGAATGATGAAATCAGACTTTTTAACTAAATTCGTAGCGAGGAACGGTCGTAGGTCGAGTACATCGTAAACCGTCCGTCAGGGAAAACGTGTCGAAATGCGAGCGGAAGTCAACCACTGCCCTTCTTTCCCCCTCCCTCGGCGTTCTCACCATGTTGAAATAGGAGCGGATCTTGACCCCCCGGGCCAGATCCCACACGATGCAGTTCCCGTCGTGCCCCGCCGAGAAGAGGATCCTCGGGTCGAAGGGGTGCGGCTCCAGGACGAACACCTCGTCCTCGTGGCCCTGTCATCACACACATCGTGGAGACACACAGTCGTGAGAAATCACTTCCTGGTTTCAGGAAGCGAAATTCTTTCAGGTTTGTTTACACACCATCAGGACATGGACCAGGCTCCCCGTGGTGGAGTTCCACACCTTCAGCGTCAGGTTGTTGGCCGCGGTGATCACCGTCCCGTCGTGGCGATCCCACGCCACCATGGTGACCTTCATCTTGGTCACCTTGTCCTCCAGGGGCGGGGGGTTGTATTTCCTGCGTGTTGAGGAGGGTTTTGAACCAGAAGGGACGTTTCATAAAGAATAAAGATTAAACTAATGACGCCTCCATTATCTCCTGTCTTTTAGGACCTCGCTCTTACATCTGCACAGTTTGTGTTCTCAACACCGGCTGCTTTAACACACACATATGCAAACATTGCAGCACTTCCTCGTGCTAATAGCCGGACTCCTCCGGGACACTCGAGGAGCGGAATTACAACAGAGGCGCCTGGAACAGGGGTTCCATAGGAATAAGAAGACGGGGGTCAATCGAGAAATTAGACTCCCAACAGTGTGAAATCAGTTTTTTTTCCCCCTAATAGCATTTTAAAATAAATGGTTACAACGATTTTTTTTAATTAAATTTAACGTTAATCGCTGTGATGGGCATGACAAGCTCCCACACTGGATTCTGTTTGGCGTCTCCACGCGTCTGCATGAGGTTCCTCAAAGTCCAAGAACATGCAGGTGGTTTAGTGGAAACACTGAACTGTCCCAATGTGTGAATGAGCGAGTGAATGGTTGTATGAGAGGGTGAATGGTTGCACGTCTCTCCATGTGGCCCTGTGATTGGTCGGACATCGTCCAATGAGAGCTCGGATAGGCTCTCGCCCCCCTCTTGTACCTGACTGCAGGATAATGGATAATAAATGAATCAAATTTCCCTGCTTTATTTAAAGCATGTTTTTCCAGCTCCTTTCCATCACCGGGAGGTAATTCCTGGTTGACCTTTGGGGCATTATTTGCAAAACTGTGGGTAATGTCCCCCTGGTGACGATGTGTAAACATACAAAGGGACGCGCTGACGGGGATTCACTGCTGGATGATGCAGGCTCACCCTGCCTCCACGCCGCCGCCGCTGCGCCCATTCACACTCACAGGATGTTGACATTCAGAGTTAAATGTAAAGAAGAGCGACACTTAGACCGAGTCCAAAAACTATTACTTTAAAAGCAGGTAGTTTCAGTGCCAACTTCCGTCTATTAGGGACAACCATCCGCTGTCCTGTTACATCACTTTTATTGAGATCTATTCCCTTTATTATCTTACTGACTCTGAGCAGCTCATATTACTGAGGCTTTATGAAGTAAGCGTTGTAAAATCCGGACATGTGGGGCTCTTCAAGCCTCTACGGCCCCGACAGGAGTGAGATAAGAGAGACGAGGCGGGTTGGCTGCAGATAACATTCGGAATTGTGTTTCATTCATTCATTCATTCATTGGAAATACTGCTTATCCTACACTTAAGGTCACGACTGGGCTGGAGCCTATCCCTGCTGTCATTGGTCAAGAGGGGGGGCTGGACCAATCACAGGGTCCCATATAAGGACATACAACCGTTCACAGGTCATACAATTGTTCACATGAAATTCCTGTGTGTGTCTGGAAAAAATCCACAAGGAGGACAAGGAGACTCCGCAGTCGGAAATGAATTCCGAACCTTCTTGCTGTGGCCGAAAGCAGCGCTAACCGCCGCGCCACCGCGCCGCCCAATCATTTTACCCATTTCATTTCTCGATTCTTTCATCAGCACATGGAAACAGAAAAAGACAAATGCGCTTGTTTAGAGCAAACGTATAACCAAAGGCCAAAGGCAAAAAGAAGTAAACAAATGGAGTCCAGAAGCCCTTCTGGCGGTTTGTTTTTGCATCTCGTCCTGCAGCGCGTTGAATGTTAATTAAATACTCAAAACTGAAAAATAACATCAACTTTCGGAAGAAAAAAAAAGGTCTCAAAAGATCATCAAATTGTTGTGAAATGAGCAGATTCGTTAAAGCGAGCACAGCTTCCGGACGCCTACGGGGTGAAGAAAGACTTGCTGTTGAGTCATTGCTGGAAACCAAGTCAGGACATCTGGATGCTGGCAGATTCACTCATTCATCTTTTATGCAGTCCATCCTGCTGTAAACCCTGGACCAATCACAGGCCCACATACAGAGACATACAACCAGTCACACACCTGCTCAATTCTGGGTCTCCACTGAACCTCCTGCACGGGAGGAACCCTGTAGAACCCCACGCAGACGCTAAACAGAAAGGCCTTCTTGCTGTGTGGCGGAAGCACTAAACATGTCATGCCCATCATACCGATTAACATTAAATTTAATTAAAAAAAAAAAAAAAATGAATTGCAAGCAGTTATTTGAAAACTCTATTTTGGGGAAGAAAAAAAAAAACGGTTGTTTTCAGACTGTTGAGAGTTTGAACAATTTCATACCTTTTAAAAATCAGTTGAAAATCAATGTTTTTTTTTTTTCAAATTAATTTAATTTTTTTTTTCCCCCTAAGAATCCAGGGCAATCCCGCCTGCGCGCAGAGGATAGCGTAGCAGGAAGATGAGCCAGATTCTCACACACACACACACACACACGTACGTACCCCGGTAGCTTGGTCTGCATGTCGAGCAGGATGCTCTTCCAGCCCTGAGGCTGCAGCTGCCAGATCCGTGCCGTGCCATCCCTGCTGCCACTCACAAACCTGAAACGTGCACACAGGAGGATCAGCGCTGGCAAAACTGGCACGTCCAACAGACAGTAAACACATCACCGATCACCGCTAAATGTACAGATCTCTAATCTACACAAGATAGTCTTTTTTTTTTCTCTCTCTCTCTCTGCTAAGCCGCCACCATCTTCACTCTTCCCTTCGGCAGAGACGATCTACCTCCCTCACGGCTCAGATAACAGCAGCCCCGGAGATTTAAAGCTGAGCTTGTTTTCCTGCAAACTTCCCACTGGCGAACACACACACACACATACAGGAAACACACATCCTCAGCAGACGTGCAAATGCATGCCAGGTGCGTGCTTTTTTAGATTGTCCGCAAAAGGGGGTGTTTCTGCTGACAACATCTCAAGTCGTATTACAGCACCCGGTGGTTCCATAAAAATAAACTGCAGCGCGCACACTAAAATAGCAACTATGGAAGTCTTTCAAAAACACACTCACACACACTTACCTGTCACTGCAATGTGAAAATTGGATGCTGTCAACTTTGTCCTGGTTGGGGGAAATTGAAGAAAAGTCAATGAGTAACAGGCATTTCCCTCCACCGGGTTTCTACATGACGGCATCTTTATAGCGCGGCGCCGACACCAAATGAGCCGGACGGGAAAAAGAAAGACGAAAATAGTCGGGTTTGACTCGCGCAACCGTCTCCAGAGGAATTGGAGTGAGACTTCACGTTGTAGCCCGGCGAAGGGATGGTGTAGGGGAAAAAAAACAAAAAAAACATCCACTCCTTCTGTCACCTCATCGAAGGAGGAGAGTTCATAGGGTCAAGAGGTCAGCGGGTCACACTCTTTTTGTAACCCCTGATCTTCTACCGCGGAGAAGATAGCGGTTCACAGTGATTCGTCTCAACAGCGAATCGGCGGATTTATCCGACGTGGGCTCGAACCTTCGGATTCTGGATTTGAACGCCAACGTGTGGACAATGCTCGCTTCGTACGAGCGACGGTGTTCACTTCCGAGCAGAGTTAACGCTTCAGACCCTGGGCGGGCTACGACGTGCTTGCCGCTGAGGCGCTAACGGCAAACAAATTCAACAAAGCAAACAAAGAGCGGCATGTTTGTTTCAACTCAGTTCCTTATATTTAAATTTCCCTGCAACCAGCGTCATCACATCCGCCTCGTCCATCGTCCTGTCATGCTACCAATTCAACTGGGACAGTAGCATATTTTCCCCACTATAAGGCGCACCTAAAAGCTTTTAGTCTTCTCAAAACCGACAGTGCGCCTTATAACCAGGTGCGCCTTATATATGGATCTGTATTGAGCTGCAAGAGGTCTCGCAACTACGGGAAGCAGCCGCCAACTCCATTTTCTCCTTTAGAAGAAGTAGCGCGCGGTGCATGCTGGGATATACGACTGCGCTAAGTGTGCATTTTCATTTCCATTTGTGTGGGTGTGTGGGTGTGCGTGTGCGTGTGTGCGCGCCGCCGATGTAGCAGCGGAAAAAACGGTAAAGGGGAATTCCAGTCCCACACCACCTGTGAGGCACCTTTGAAGAAACACTCTTACGAAGCAGAGTTTAAACTGAAGGCGATCAGTCATGCAGTAGAAAATGGGAATTGAGCAGCGGCGAGAGAATTCAACATTAACGAATGGTTCGGAGGTGGAGGAAGCGACAAGATGACCTGCGCTGAGTAAAGAAGACTAAACAGAGTTTCTGAGGAACAAAGCAAGATGGCTGCAGTTGGAGGACAAACTCGAACGGTGGGTTGTTGAACAGAGAACGGCAAGAAGAAGCGTCTCTACTGTCACTATTCCATTGAAGGCAACAGCGCTAGCTAGCTAGCGACATAAGCATCAATGAGGTTTTGAACTGACAAATGAGAGTTGGAAATACATTGTTTTCAACGAAGGCGGCGCAAATACCGTTACGAGCTACCGGTGCATACGGTACCGTATTGTGAATCCGCTAACTTGTTTTGGGAGTGAACAGAGTTGTCAGAACGTCGGTTTGTATTCTATTAATTAAGTTTGACTGACTTATCTGACTGTTTTGTTGACGTTCCCACAGCTCCATTTAGTGAATGCATAACGCAACCCCAACCACTTTGGAAGTTCTATTCCATGCGCCTTAAAATGCAGTGCGCCTTATATATGAATTTTTTTTTTTAAATAGGCCATTCATTGAAGGTGCGCCTTATGGTGCGGAAAATACGGTAATTAATTCATTAAATGACCGCTTAATCTAAAAGAATCATATATTTGGTCACGTAAATGATCTTACTTGTACATTTTAATGCAATGAATTGAAAGCTAAAAAGTGTCCAGATGTTGCATGTTATTTAGGTACTTTTGGAACCTTGTTTGTTATTGAAGAACACGTTGGTGACGGGAACTTTGCTGGAAGATGAAGAAGAGAAGACAATGAAAGCTCAGCCTGAATTCAACGGCCGACTCACCGTGTGCGACTCCAGCTCAGAGATCTTCTCCGGCTGGCCTGAGCCGAAGTAGTAAACCCTGATGATGTGATCTGTGCTTCCCGTGGCCAAGAACATGCCGCCTGGAGACACACACACACACACACACACACATTTGAGATGGGACTTTTGACTTGAAGACTGACTGGTAAAGGACGCGTTTCCTGTATTTACATGACCCGAGGTTGTAAACATAACAAGTCCTTGATTAAACGTGAAGGGTCAATAGTGTTTAACAGATCTGCTCCGTGAAGGACGCGCAGGAAGGACACTCCTTCCATACAAAGCAGCCGTCAGCTCTGCTGCCTCGGCGCTCAGTCGTTCCTCCCTTCCTAATCCCTCCCTGGAACCCACCTGCACTGAAGGAGGAGCAGATCATCTGAACACCAGGCCTGGAACGCTCTGTGAACTTACTCGGCCTCTGACTGGAGGGGGGGGGGGGGGGGGGTGACACGAGAAGACAAAGGAGACTTTATTTGCTTGCATGTTCACTTGAAATATGTAGTGCGGATATTCAGGGTCTTTATTTTGTGCACATTTCCTGCGTTCTTAAGTGTAACCTTAGTTTTAACCTCCTGAGAACTAAACCTCTGTTCATCTGGATGACAATAAAGGGTCAAATTTAGTGAAACTACATATTGTCTTTGAAAGCTGCTCTCAATGCATGTCTTTTTATTCATTTATTCCATAGGTGTTGCTGCTGAAAGAATAGTATGCTGCTAGTGGCCACTTTTAGCACATTTATAATGTTAATACACTATTTCTTGCTTATTTTTATATTTTTCTTCTGATATTTATTTATCTTACTACTTCTCTTCCTTTGGGCTTTTCCCTTCAGGGTCTCCACAGTGAATCGACCTTATTCTCTGTATCCTCCTCTCTCATACCAACTAACTTCATATCCTCTCTCACTACGTCCACTAAATCTTCTCTCTGGTCTTCCTCGAGACCTCCTGCCTGGTAGCTCCACCTTCAGCAACCTTTGAACAGAGGAGCGTTCATGTCCAAACCATCTCAGTCATCACTTTGTCTTGGTCATACATGTCCTGAATCCCGGTGACAAATTCTTCTCTTCCTTTGAGCTGTTCCCTTCAGGGGTCACCACAGCCTTCTCCTTCCAACCTTTTTTTTCTTGATGCCCCTCTCTCACACCAACTAACATCATATCCTCTCTCACTAAGTCCATAAATCTTCACTTTGGTTTCCCTGTAGACCTCCTGCCTCGCAGCTCCACCCTCAGCAACCTTCGACCCAGATCTTCACTATGGTTTGGACAGGAACAGAGGAGCGTTAATCTCCAAACCATCGCAGTCATCACTTTGTCTCAGACATACATGTCTTGCACCCCTGTGACAAATTCTTCTTCACCTTTGGGCTTTCCCTTCAGGGGTCACCACAGGGAATCATCCCTCTCCATATAACCCTATTCCATGGATCCTCCTCTCTAACTACCTTCATATCCTCTCTCATGACGTCCATAAATCTCCTCTTTGGTCTTCCTCTAGACCTCCAATTCCAGCATCAGTCTACCAATATATTCACTATCCCTCCTCTGTTCATGACCCAACCTTCTCAGTCTCAGTCTGGCTTCTCTGACCTTCTCTCCAAAACATCTAACCCGATGGACTCCTTCCTGATCCTCTCCATCCTGGTCCCTCCCAAAGAGAACCTCGATATCTTCATCTCTGCCACCTCCAGCTCTGCCTCCTGTCATTTGGTCATTGTCGCTGTTTATAGACCAAATAGCATCGCTGGTTTCGCCACTGTCTTGTGCACCTTTCCTTTCATTCTGGCTGATAGCCTTCTATCGCATGGTAATATCTATATATCTTACTGCTTGTACATTATTAACTATCCACTTTCTGCTGTTAACTATCCACTTTCTATTCTATTCTAGAGATTTTTACTTAATATCAATGATAAAGTCACGCCGTGGCTTCGGCTCTCGTCCTCATACAATGCATGCCTTTCACAGCAGCTAATTTGGGAAGCAATTGGGCCAAAAGGGTACCAAATTTAAAAACAAATGCACCTACATGCAAACTCATACAAGTCTGCTCGAATGTCACAGTGCAGCGGGGCCTCATATTGCTTTGGAGAGACGAGAAGAACAAAAGGGATGTCTTATGGATGTCTGTAGAGGTTCTCGGTCATCCAAGTCACGGCGAATTCTTGTCAAAATCTTTTTAACGTGGCAACTGGACAAGTGGAGGACCTGCGGGGAGTTTCCGAATAAAACGGTTTTATTGAGAAACTCCCCGCGGGTCATTAGAACTGAAGAAGCCTCTCAGATGAGGGCTGAAGCGTCTTCATGTCAAGAAATCCAAGTCCAGTTGGCTCGGCAAGAAGATGTTGAGAAGAATCCTCTAATGGGAGGCATTTCTGCATGCAAAGGACGACTGAGGCGACGCGTGATGGGTTTACAAGATTTCTCATTTTATGTCACCCCATTGTATGTTTTATGGTACATTTCTACGCAATGAAAAGGGAGCGCTTCATAAAAGTCACAACAGTGAGTTTTAAACTGGTCTTCGGCTGATTATTGTCCTTTAGGATGCCTGCGGTAGAAAATCCATACATCCTTATCGGCCAGATTATCCTCAGCTGTATTGACGAAAAAAATGCAAGGTTTGCAAAAAAAAAAATAAACAAAGAAAATCAATGGCCTCAGCCAAAAGATGTAAGAAACAGGTGGATTGGAAAAGTGAGCGTCTCACCCGAACTTGAGCGTCCGAGCATCCCACTGCCAGAAACAGATGGTGCCGTCGGCCCCGGTGGACGACAGGTAGCGCTTGGAGCCGCAACAGAGAGGCGAAAACTGCAAGTAGAAAGACAAAAAAAAAAAAAAAAAAAAAACGGATTGCGGCGCAGCGTAATGAGCAGGGAAAATAAAAAAGAAGACGTTTCAGGCGAGGGGGGAAGCGATCGGCGAAGGTGCTGAGCGAGCTCAAATTTAGATCCGCAGATGTTCAATGAGCAATCAGAGGGGAAAATAGCGCTGAGGACGTGTGATGCTTTGTGCTCGTCTTCTCACACGTACAGATTTAGATCCATCTATCGTGCTTTCGGTTTAGTTCTGGAGTGCTTATAGATGAGGAGAGTATCTTCTCGCTGTCAGAAATTGCGACCGCCTGACATCGCCGTATCATCCAGACAGGTTAACGACGCCGGAGAGTCTCAAGATCAGGACGCAAAAATAGTTAGAATGTGTGTGTTGCTGTAGGAAGAGCTTTGAATTAGCAAGAAATCACCGTGAAATCCTGCCGGTCACCAGAGACTCGTGGTCTGACAGCTCCATAAACGTCCAGCGCCGAGCAGCTGTTTGCGTTAAAACAGAACCGACTTGAGGTTTTTCCCACGGAGCTGAGCCGGGCTGAGACCGGGGAACTTCCGAGAACACTGAGGTAGAGGTTTAAATAATCCCAGAGTTGATGAATCCCAGCTGGAACATGATGCAGCTGCATCCGGTTGATCGGGCTGTGGAGATACCTGGACCACGCACTTCAAACTTCATCCATCCATCCATCTCCTGCAGCTTCCTCAGAGGATCTTCTCCGTGGATGACCGGGCTTCTCACCCTCTCTGAGGGAGAACCCGGATCTTCTGAGGAGGAAAGTCCTCAGAGGCTGCTTGTTTTGGGATCTCCTCTTCTTTCAGACGCCAATTAATTTTAAGGTAATGTTTACGAGATGCTTTGGCCTTTGAGTTCATTTGAATTTAATGAAACTTCATGGAGTTTAATTCGTTCCATGAATCAGTTTGACATTAAGTAAGAAAATTGTACTTTATAAATAACAAATAATGTATTCAATATCTATAATATATAATAAAAGGGACCATAAAGAATGAATTTATTAAATGCATTTACCCGTAAAATGGAACAAAGATTTTGGCGCCAGCGGACGACTTTTTCATTTTGTGCTTAACTTACTTGCTACAATGTGTTGCTAAATGTAGCTTGCAAACTTTGCTATGCTAAACTTCATTTTGAGCGACTCTTCCGACACCTCGAATCCCCATAAATGTCTCCCGCCTTCTTCCAGGCGATGCTCTCCGTCACCGTATCTCACCGACAACAACTTCTCCATCTCTTCATGGACAAGTCCACGACACACACACACCTTGCAGGTGTGTTTCCATGATCTTCTCAGGGCTATTGAGCAGCAGGCGGTCAGTCCTGCTGTTCTGAAACGCCGCTTCACAAACTGCGACGGCCACATAGGTGTCAAACGCTCATCCCGCTCGGATCTAACCTCCAATCACATAGCGACGGCTCGAATCTCGGAAAAGTTGATGCTTTGTAAGTCAAGTCACTGTATTGCAATACACACTAAATGGCCAAAAGTGCTGGCTCACCTGCCTTGACTTGCGTATGAACTTAAGTGACATCCCATTCCTAATCCACAGGGTTCAATATGATGTGGCTCCACCCTTTGCAGCTGGAACAGCTTCAGCTCTTCTAGGAAGGCTGTCCACAAGGTTCAGGAGTGTGTTGGTGGGAAGTTTTGAGCATTCTTCTAGACGAGAAAGCCTGGCTCTCAGTCTCTGCTAATTCATGCACAAGGTGTTCTATGGGGTTGAGGTCAGGACTCTGTGCAGGACAGTCAAGTTCTTCCATGTCTTTATGGAGCTTGCTTTGTGTACTGGTGCACAGTCATGTTGGAAAAGGAAGGTTCCAGCTCCAAACCGTTCCTGTGGAATTGTCCAACATGTCTTTGTATGCTGAAGATTTCAGAGTTCCTTTCACCAGAACTAAGGGGCCAAAAACAAGGCAGCACCATAATCCCCCCTCCACCAAACTTCACTCTTGGCACAATGCAGTCAGACAAGTGGCGTTCTCCTGGCGACCGTCAAACCCAGACTCGTCCATCAGATCGCTAGATGGAGAAGCGCGATTGGTCACTCCAGAGAAGGCGTCTCCACGACACTTTGTTTTGCACTTGTTGATGTGTGGTTTGGATGCAGCTGCTCGGCCATGGAGAGCCGTTCTATGAAACTCTCTGCACACTGTTCTTCAGCTTCTCTGAAGGCCTCGTGAAGTTTGGAGGTCTGTAGCCATTGACTCTGCAGAAAGGTGGCCAACTCTTGGCAGTATGAGCCTTAGTATCCACTGGCCCTGCTCCTTTAGTTTATATGTCCTGACACTTTGTGGTTGAGTCGCTGTCGTTTCCAAACACTTCCAAGTTCTTCTAATCCAGCTGACAGTTGACTGGAATATTTAGGAGCGACTAGATTTGTTGCACAGGTGCATCCTATCACAGTTCCACGCTGGAATTCCCTGAGCTCCTGAGAGACACCCATTCTTCCACAAATGTTTGTAAAAACAGTCTGCATGCAGAGGTGCTTGATTGTACACACCTGTGGCCATGGAAGTGATTGGAACATCTGATTCCAGTTATTGGATGGGTGAGCGAATACTTTTGGCCCTATAGTGTATTTCCCCGCATCAACCAGTTTGGCCTTCGGTAATATTAAATAAAATGAACGTCGCCTCGCGTTGACTGACGTACACACCTGCAGCGAGGTGATGGAGGCCGCGTGACCCTCCAGGACGGCCAGCGGGGCACAGGTCTGCAAACACCACACCCGGATGGTTTTGTCACAGGAGCCGGCGGCGATCATGGTGTTCTCGTAGCTGACGGCCATGTCGGAGATCTCGGCGGCGTGGCCGCGGAGCGTCGCCAGCAAACGCCCGTCGTCTGTTCCCCAGATCTTCACGAGGCAGTCGTCCGAGCCCTGGAAGAGCAGGAAATGCAATCAAGACGGGATCTGTTCCACTGAGCAGAGAGTGAGACAACGCGTCGACTCCAAAAACACTCAAATGTGTCCGGGCTGGTTCGAGATTTGAGCGGACTGGCAAACGTGGAGGAAAGAGTGACAGGAAAGAAGCTCTCAATCAGCATCTGCCTCGCAGCAACCCTCTGAAACATCTCCACCTTTTCCTAAAGAACGTGGCTCTGCTGGCTGAAAAAGGTGGCACATGACATTACTGCAGAAATGTTTTGTTTTATTAGAAGAATCAAGGGCAGCTCGATGGCCTCACGGCGAGGAGGTCAAAGGTGCGGAGGTCCTGAGCCAGGGGTCGGCAACCCGTAACACCCAAAGAGCCATTTGGACCCGGTTTCCTCGGAAAAGAAAACACTGGGAGCCGCAATTACTTTTTGACGTCTAAAATAAAGGTACCACTGTATATATTGCTTTTTATTACCTTTACACTTTGTATAAACAAGTGTGTAGTGTGTTGCTTCTGAAATTCACAAAGTATTGCAGAGAAAATTAAATTTTATTTATGTAATAAACTCATTTTGAGCTTTGGGCTTTCCGAGCGTTTAGCGGAGCCTTGACCTGAATTTAAAATTAAATTGGGAAAAAAAATCACTTCGTCAGTAAACAATAAAAAATAAATATTTGCAAAATATCGTCATAAATATTTATTTAACCTGGTTTATGGGACTTCTGCTCCTGAACTTCTGCGCACAGCATCTGCAAATCGGGACTTTACCGGCTTCCGCGAGTGTGACGTTATTTTGAGCGGCGAAAAATAATAAATATAATTTTATTTAATATTTCAAGATCACAATAATCTTCCAACTTAGAACTAAAAGTTAAAAAAAAGGAATTAACACAAATGAAATATACTTCAATTAAATATTTATAATTTATTTTCTCAAGCCGCTCGGAGCCGCAGTGTAAAGATGAAGGAGCCGCGGGTTGCCGACCCCTGGACTAAACGCTCTTGGGATCCTGAGTGCTTGATAAGTGGTGCAGAAAATAAATGATTGAATGAATGAACATGTATCCGTGCACATGTGTAAAGCAGGAGAACAGCTAAAACCGCAGGAGAACATCAGGAAATAACTCCACGCTGAATCGCACAATTCATTTCACTGAACTCCCCAGTTAGCTCTGCAAACTAATGAGGTTTAAGAAGTTAAGTATTCTCGGATTCTCTTAAACGGTGCCCTAATTTTACACAGGAAGTTGTGCTGCGCTGCCATGGAAACCAGCGTCTGAGCCCGAGAAGAAACGATTCGTGCTAGTTGGACAGGGAGCTAGAAACGTCTGGCGTCGGGGCAATATTTAAGAATGATTACAATTAAGTATTCCAGAATGTACGTCCGCAGCCTGGTGCGACTCTGTATTTCAGAGTAACGCGGCAGGATTTCTACAAATGTCAGTGAAGTGAAGCAGGTACACAGTCCGCAGACGTGAAAAGTCAAACTAATCCTCCAGAAATGACAAAATAAAAAAAATAAAAAATAAAAATCCACCAAGACCAGCCTCATTCCTTTCAGTCCCAAGTCAGCGGCGGCTACTATAAAAAGAAAGAGCAAACATTAGCTATAAGACCCAATGGTTAGGTTCCAGGAGTTCTCCGGGGGTTTGGATGACAGGTGGTTCTGGCGGCCGCCGGCTTCCTGCTGTTTGACTTCATTACGGTTTGTTGCGATCAAAAGCTCTTTATTGTTGGCGAGTCGGGCCACGCTGCTGGGTTAGATATTGATTCACTGTGGATTTCTTTGCTGTTTTTTTTTTTAAAACTCAAAGTACTCGGCCAAGTTAATTTGCCCGTACGGGAGAAAATAAACTAAACCGATTGTCAAACTTAAGGTTGTTTGTTATGAGAGAGGAGTCATAACACCGGGGGATTTTTATTTTTTTTATATATATCTTTGAAGGTTGGTCACTGCAACCAGACCGGAACGCGAGGAGGAACTGTCTTGGACAATGTTTCGTCCCAAGAGGAAGACGTGATGCTCTGGCGTCACGGCAAGAAACAAAAACAAAGTCTGCAATAGGTTTATTTTATGTTTGTGTTTACAATACGACAAGCCTTCAGCGATATCACAGCAGCCTCAAACTGACCGGAATCCCGCGGCGGTGGAAGTTTTGTTATGATACGGAAACTATGAAGCCTGATGCTAGATAGCATTAGCCCTTTCATGCAAGGCGCTAACCGGGTCGTCGAGAGCTACTTGGGAAACAAGTTCCACCTGCAGCCGGGGAATCGAACCGTCGACCTTCCAACTGGACGTTAGCTTTAGCTACTTTTGATAACAAACACAGAACTCTGCTTGCATATGAATAGAACAAATGTATGACCGACATGTAAAAAGCAAGACGGAAGATAAATATAATTTGTTGTTTTGTTTGTGTGCAGACATCCAACACTGAAAGGTGCTTCACATGTGTCCATCACTCTGGAGTAGATTATTGATTCAAAAACCCATTGCGAGAAACGTTTTCTCAATTCCTCTGTATTCCTCTTATATTCCAATGATATCTAACACTGCTACTACTGGAGAGGAAGGTTTAAACTGAATTGTCTTCTGTCAAAATAAATGTCAAAGATAATGAAAATATTTGGAGAAGGCACAGTGAAGCTAAAATCCTGTGACATTTGATTTACGTGTCAACCTGTAAACATACGGTTTATGCACTGTTTATTTGAAGGACAATTAGCTTTATTTGAATCGCTAAGTTTACCCGCTTTAGCTCAAACATGTTTGCTTGAGTGAAGAAGAAAACAAAACACCAACGCCGCAGAGTAATTGTCATCGGACAGACTCCAGATTCCTCGCTGCGTCCACGGAGAGGCCTGTTCTGAACGCAGCGAAAGTCTCTTCTAGACGGAGGCCGAGCTGGATCGGACAGCGGAGGCGACGCACGGAGGAGGCAAAGTCACCTTCTTACTCAAAGCGGGGAAAATGGCGAGACGGGAAGCACAAGCGAGGGAAGGGGTTCGAAAACGATGCATCCTAGGGCTCGGCAACGCTAATTTGTATCATCCGCAACGCTTGACACGCTGAGACAACACGGCAGACGACACGCAAACGCCCGAATGCTGCGAGGAGCGAGCGAAGGCCCGTCGGCCAAGGTCACGGCAGGATACAGGATTTAGCTCAGAGACTCCGTCTAGCTACGCTGAACGTCGGTATCCACTGACCGAGCGCGTGAACCGTACCTCCACTGCACGCATCCAGGAGACCTGGATGCACAAGCCAAGGATGTCAGCCGGGGCAAAAAGATCTCCCAGCGTGGCCTGAGGTCCCGGCAAAACGGCGTGGCACTGGCGGTCAGCGGGAAGCTACTTCACAGACCAGTTGGTTTCCGTAAAGGAGAATTCAAAGATCATCCTTGTCCCGGCAGCCCCACGCTACGGCAAGATCAGTGGAAATTCCACTTGTCACTGATTCTACAGTAATTTTCTGTTTACATAAATACACATATATACATACATAAGTGCATATATAAAAACATACATTAAACAAAATGAATAAAAGTAAATATATCTTAAATTAATGAAAAAATAAAATATGCTATTTATTTATTTAACATTCATATAAATATTTTATATATCTTGTTTATAAATACATATTTTTATTTTTTCCCGCCATTGAATATTGGAGTAAAGGCATCAGAAGTGAGCAGGAAATTACTTAAGAATCAGTGGGAAGTAAATCTGCTGAGTGACAAAAAGAAAGTGGAAAAACCCAATTGTCAAAAGACCAAACAATGAGCCATATTTGGTCAAATGGATACTAAAAAATAAAAGCTGTTTAGTCAGAATCGAAAACGAAAGATTAAACTCAAAGGACTTTCCAGCTTGTGGGTTCAAATGAATCATTTGACGCGGTGCCTTCGTGAGTATCTCCAAAAACATTCATTGTCTGTTCCGCTTAACCGGCGTCTGCCCCAACCGGGCGACGCAGAAGAACCAGCATGGGGATCAGTCCGAGGTTTCTGCTTAGAAAAAGACCCAAAAAGACCCAAAATCTGGGAATGTTGGGTTTCTGTCGGTCATCTCAAAGAGTACAATTTACACCTGCCCAGAACCAGGGACCTTCTCACTGTAGAGGCGCTAACCACTAAAAAATAAAATAGATAATAATAAAAAATAAATAATAATAAAAATAATTTAAAAAAAACAAATCCACAAGTGAGCGGTGCCACGCAGTGTAGCGTTCTCAGATTGAACCTCCCAGAAATTAATCGATTGTCCAAGTGTGATCGCCAGGAATCACCTTTAGGCTGAAGCGGCAGACGACCCGACCCAGGATCCGATTTGATTCCGGTTTTTTTTTTTTACAGGGAAATGCCGAGAAATTGGAAGGATTGTAGGGGGGAAATGCGCGCGCACACACACACACACACACACACACATTTCCTCCACTCCCAACCCCACCTCGTCCTTTGAATAAATCATAATCACTCTCTCCTATTGCCAGGAGAAAAGAGCTGTTATTTAGAGTGGACCAGTTCAAAAAAAAACAAAAAAAAAACCCAAGGACAAATTACAGCTGTTACAAGATGGATGAATAACAAGCAAATGAGAGCCAGTCTTGAGAAAAAGCTCGGGGGCTGGAGGGTTTGGGGGGGCAGGGGGAAGAAAAGAAAAAGAAAAGAAGGCTGGAGACTTTGCACAAAGTTCTCCTGTTGCTAGAGATGAGAAACTACACGAAAACCGCGGTCGGGGAGCCAACGATCTCCAAGTCTGCTCTGACCCGTCCTCCACTTGCCCTGGTCATGAGCGTCACATATGTACGCCTAAATATTTATTCATATATATATATTATATAAATCAATACCAACTTTTGGTCGTTCATTTGTTTCACCGAAACGACACGCGTTGGCTGGTTCGACCGCGGACCACGGCGGCGCGTCGGCTAGATGAAACCAATCAATCGGATCGGCCGCCAAGAGAATCCAAAAATAAGAAAATATATAAATAAACACCATCTCGTGATGAAAGGAGATGCCGAGTGACAGAGAGAGAGAGAGAAGACAGAGAATGAATTTTAATTCTGGCGCTTAGCCAGTGCCTCGGAGAAAACGTTTTCTCCAGTTATGATGAGAAATAGCAAAGGGGGGAAAAAAAAGAGAAAGAAAAAGAAAGAAAGAGAAGGGGGGGGTGGAGAGAGAGAGAGAGAGAGAGAGAGAGGGGGAACAAAGGAGCGGCAGCGCTGGATGAGAGATGGAGGACGGGGAGAGGAAGAGAGCGCAGCCTGTAGAAAGACGGTGGAAAGAGAGATAACGGGAAAAGAAAGAGTCAATCTAACCCTCCTCCCTCCCTCCCTCCCTCCCTCTATCCTTCTCAGCAGACAGCCATTTTTAGAGATTTAAGAAGTGAAAGCTGAAATGGTGTATGGCGGCAGGCGCCGTTTGACATCCAAACAAAAAAGGGGCAGCGGCGTCGGACCCGCGTCGCCTCGCCGTCTGATCACACATTTAGCGCATTAGCTTAGCGCCGGAGCTAAAGAGATAAATAAAAAAACAGCTGGAGGCCATAGGAGTGCACTTGCAAGGGGCAACCAAAGGGCAAAGTTCAACGTCCTCTGTATGATTCCACTAAAGTTTTGTGGCTCAGCCACGCCGCCGGCTGAACCGAAGCGCCTCGACCCGACAGAGATGAACGGTAATTACGAGTGAAGTAATTACGAGAGGACAGCGGCGAGGGGAGGCGGGTTGCAGATGTTTGGACCGTCGGCCACTCGCGGACATGGGGGGACAAAACACAGCGTCTATGAAAGAACGTGTGGAATAAAACACAGCGACACGAGTGAAAATCAGACACTTTGATAAAAAATTCCAGTATTGGTCGATGGGGGATTTTCGGTCGACCTCATTAATTATAATTATCCTTTTTTTTTTTTAAATCAGTTGTAATTTTTTTTAGATTTTCTATCATTTCATCAGCTCAAATTCTATTTTTAATAATTTATACCTTAAAAATATTATCATTTATCATTGTAATTTTGATTTTTTTTTTGTTCTAATTGTCATTTCTAATTCTATATTCCATAGAATTAGATCAACATGGATTTTATAGCAACGCAGTTTCCATCCTCTGTATGTGTGAACCATCTGGCCTTATTGACAATGAAGTGGACTCTGACTTTGACTTCTTTCCGCACCGCCAGCAACTCCGGATGTGAGTTTGAAATCAAAAAAGGATTTCGGCTCATCCGCCAAACAGCTCCGAGTCAGCATGAAGCCAGATCACATCCCAACAACGTGGCCGTCCAGCTGGAATGGAGATACAACTCACTGATTGAATTGTTCCAGCAGGAAGTAATGATCTGCCTTCTTCTTGTTCTCCTCCGGGATCTCCACAGTTAATCACCTTGGTCCATCTAACCCTCTCCTCTCACACCAACTGACTTCCTGTCCTCTTTCCCTCCATCCATAAACCTCGTCTTCTCTAGACCTCCACCCTCAGCATCCTTCTGTTCAGATCTTCACCGCCATCTCACTTTTATCCCCAGAACACCCGACATGAGCTGATCGAACTCCAAAAAGGAACCTCCGCAACAAACATCTCCGGTCTTCTTCACGATCGGTAAACACAAACACCAATACTGACCAGCCGTATCCACGATAAAGATGGCTGACGGTCGGCTCTGCAACGACCAGCAACATCCAGCTTCCACTAAGATCACAGGTGGAGCAACCAAACACACACACACACGCACGCACACACAGCAGGAAGTTTTCCAACTCACCGTGAAGATGCGTCGTCCCGTCCTGTCGAAGGTCACGCAGTAGACGGACGACAGGTGCCCCAGGATCCTCTTGTGCATCTTCATGTGCTGGTAGACGGCCGTCGGCACCAACTGCCGGAGCCGGTAAGAGCCGTTCAGTCGACGGCCGTAGCTCGTCTCCACTGCGCGGCCGAAACGGAAGAGAGAGAGCGAGAAAAAGAGAGAGAGAAAGAGAGACGTGAGAGGTAAAAAATTCAAAAGACGCTAATCGCTGGTATCTTGAGAAACCTTGCAAACACATGGGTCCTTGGCAGGGAATCCATTCAGCCATTCTGAAGCAGGTAAAAGCCGCGTGCTTGTCTACAAGCTGCAAGTGTCCATTTGTAACATGAGATATTTACCCGGAAAGATTTTTTTTTAACATTGAAATAAATTTGTGCTAAATATGTTTTTTCCCCCCGGAACAGTGCCTGTAACACGTCCGGGTATTAAAAACATAAAAAAATAAAAATCCAAAATACAGTAGCCTAGCGGGAATAGTCATTGATTGCTATCTTCACCTTTATCCTGCACATTAAAAACACTAAAATTGTCTTTTTTAGTGTCGGAATTAAACTGAATTCCTCTGTCACACACTTCTTAGTCTCTGTCAACGCAACTTGTTGCGACTGTGTAATTTCATCAGTCCGACGTGACGAGGCGAAATACTGTGACGCCGTGAAGCTCGTTAGCATGTAAAAATCCATAAATTAGCCGCATCATTGTTTAAGCCGTGAAAAAAATAGCGGCTAATGGTCCGGAAATATCGGTACATGCACAGCGGCGGAAAAGGACTCTTCATTATTGAATTTAATTCACACTCTCTCGTGCAAAAAGTGAGCTCCGGTCATTACCGATATTAGGCGGGCTCCCGTAGATGATGGGCGGCTCTGGCGGCCGTCCGCAGTGCAGCGCGGCCAAGGCCGAGCCCTTCCACACCACATGTTTGCAACCTGGTGAAAGACGAACACGTTACGCCCGGCTGAAGTCGCGGCCGCTCGGCGAGGCTGCGCGAGGGGATGCGCTCACTCTTGCTGGTGCGGAGGAGGTTCTGCCGGCCGGCCCCCAGGAGGCTGGTGAGTCCGGGCACGCTGGCCGGGACCTCCCTCTCCAGCAGCGGGCAAACTCTGGAGCAGACCTGCAGCAGGTGGTCCGGACTGATGTGCCGGTACTGCTTCACCTGAACCCAAACACAACCAGAGGCAGTTAGAG